>NW_025335317.1:31464901-31471024 GCF_004798865.1 Varanus komodoensis
CAGCTGAAGTTTCTGAACAAGAACCATAATGAGATCCAAAATTTAAAATAAACTTTAACTTAAAACATAACTCAGAAAACTCATCCATTGAAACACAATTAAAAATTACAATAAAAAAGAATGAATCCTGCAGGCCAACGGACATAAAGACTTGCTGAAATAAAATTGTATTTGCTTTGCAAGGCGGGAAGGAGACAAATCCACCACCAACATGATGGGCCTCATCTGGCCAAGGGGTCCTGTTCACATCCTCAGGCAAAGGAAATGGAAAAGAATACATCATAGCTGGACAAGTGAAGGCCATCTAGCAGACCAGGTCCCGAGGAACCCCATACAGAAGAGACTGAGGAGCAAAGTAATATTCCCCAAGCACCATCTGCTGAAGCTAACCATCCAGGCAGGGGTGAAACCACTGCAGTGCAGTGCCCCCGTTCCCAATTCAGACAATTGCCCCAGAATTATACCATGGTCAATGGTATCCAAATCCATTGAGAGGCCCAGGAGTACCAACAGGGTCACTATCTTCTTGTGTCCTAGCAATAGTTCATCATACAGAGTGACAAAAGCTGCTTCCATGCCAAAACCAAGTCTGAACCCTGACTGAAATAGATCAAGATAATCTAGCTCAGCCAGAAGTGCCTGGAGCTGGTTGGCCACCACCTGCTCAAGATTCTTGCCCAGAAAGGGTATGTTTTCCACCAGCCTAAAATTATGAAGATCTTCTGGATCCAGAGAGCTTTTCTTCAGCAGTGGCTTCACCGTGGTCTGTTTCAGGTGGAATGAAAACACCTCTCCTCATAAAAGATGCATTAATCCCCTCCCTGGCCCAGCTGGTTGTCCTCTCCCTGCTAGCTTTTACTAGCCAAGAGGGGTAATGTTCCAGTGCAGATGTGGTTGTGTAAACCTGGCCATGTACCTTGTCAACATGAGATGTTCTAACTGGAACTCATCCAAAAAACAAAAAGTCACTTGACCAGGCTGTGCTCTGGATATCTCACCTGACTCCACTGCAATAAATCCTGGCAGATGCAGGAGATTTTATCCTACAAACACCTAGCAAATACATTGCAGCAGGCCTCAGATGGCTCCAAGGCATCCTTGGGGCCAGCATGTGGGAGGCCTGAGCTGCCAAACAGAACTCTGCTGGAGGACAGAGTGAACATTTAATGGAGACCATGACATATCGTTTGTTTGCTGCTCTCCCATATACTCAAGTATAGGCACATATCGGAGCTTGATTGTATTCACAAGCTCTTATTTCGTTCCATCGCTCTCAGCTCTGGGTTATACCATGGAACCCTACAAACTCTACTACAGTAAACTTTACTTCCTTTGTCAGTTCAGGTAAGGAGACTGTTGGGTCACAAGGTGGATGTTACAGCAGCAGAATCCCCAATCTTTCTCATGGACCAACATGCTAGAAGTCAGGCAAAGAGCCAGGAAAGAGAGGGAGAATTCCTACAGACCTCAGCTGCCCCCTTTGCCCAGCCCCACAGTCTTCCCTGATGCTGTTCCCAGTACCCCAGTGGGCAGAACTGGGAGAAACTAACTTCCCTCTGTCCTCCCACTGAGGCCTCCGTTATACATGCAAATCAGCTACCTCTTCTATTAAGTTGGTTCAAGGCAGATCTTACTGTACTGCATTCTCTCATTTAAAAGGAGCACCTGGAGACCCAAGGGCAGGCTGATGGGGCAACCACAAACCTGCAGTCACAAGGAGGGCTGGAACAAGTCCCCTTCACCCAGTTAGTCTCCTGCATAACACCATATCTCGCTCTACCTGCTGCTATAGGAATGGACACCCCTCCGCTTTCCCCCATCCCTCCCTCCACTGTTCATAAGCAGGGCCTGTGAAGGGGAGGAAGCTTCCCCCAACCCGAGATACAGAGTAGTGGCAATGTTAGAGGGGAGGCCCTTGCCAAAGAGGTAAACCCCCCCCCCCACATCATGCCTCTGTTCCACTTAAACCGCAGCCATAGTTCTGCTGTGTCTCCACATCGGGTGGGAGGCATTTCTAATCAGCAGGGGCGCCAGCTGGCCTTGGAGCATTTGCCCTTCTCTTTGCAGGACTGGAGCTGCTGAGACTTCTTTCAGCAGAGCCTCAGTCCAGCTACCACAATGTCAGCCAGCAGAAAAAGGCTGACAAGACAGTAAGGAGGCTGGTGGAGAGACTAAGCCAGGTGGGAGAGAAGGCTGGCAAGGGGGTGAAGGCAGCATGCCTGCCTCTGCTGAGAGAGAGAGGCTTGTTGGATCTGTGGGCTTGAGGTCTGCCCTTCAGTGCTAATGTGACCACATCCCAAACTTCTGCAGATGCTGCAAATACTGAATTCATAGGAAATAGAACTGTATTTATTTCATAATGCAAAATGGAAGGGACGTATCTTTTGCTGAGTTGCACACCACTTTCTGATAGAATATCAGAGCTTGTTTTTCGGCTAATTCTGTTGCTGCTTGACATGAAATTGGACAGTTATAGTACATTCTCGCTGAGAAGTTCAGAATCCTTGGCCTTCTACTTCCTTTCAGTCAAAGACCCTAAAGAAATGTTTTCTTTTCCACATTGGTTCAGGTTTTGCATTTCATGCCGCCCTAACCTGCTGGCCTGCAGGTGGCAGCAGAGCGACAGCTTTAGACGAACTGGCGGCAGGGTGCTAATCTCGGCAAAATGCGGCTCTCCGCAGTCTTCTCCTGTTCATCCATCTATCACTTCAGGCTCTGTTTGTGCTGACTGCGTCTTTCCGAGTTCCTTTGCCATTTCAACAGCCTTACAGAACAATTTCAGTGCTCACTGCTAAAAATGCTATTTAGAAAATGACAATTCAACATCCCTGGTGGCCGTGGTGCTGGTGGAGGTTGTAGTGACGTATGTTTGTGTTTTGCTCATTTTGTGATTCAGTTAACAAAGACCTTTTCTATCATGTGTAAAGAGTGTCCTGTGTAAGATTAAGAACACCACAGTGTCATCAGAAGTGCCAGAAGATGGCTCAATTGAAGCCTCCGGAGAAGCTCCTGCTTGAAGGCAATGTGGCTGAAAAATGCAGACAATGGAAGCAAGGATTTGAATGATACCTTATTGCTAGTGGTGCTGGTAAGAATAGTAAAAAGCTTCAGGCTGCTTTATTTTTGCATGTAGCAGGAGAAGAGGCAAGATAAATGTCTAATACTTCCCATTTTTATGAAGAGGCAGGCAAGCACAATGTCCTATTTCAAAGGCACACATCCTTCTCAGGGGCACGGAAAGAGGAAGAACCTACTGACTCTTACGGACTGACTCAAAGATACTAGCACAGTCCTGTGAGTTTAGTCTGCTGTGTGAATCGCTGACCGGGGACAGAACTGTTTGTGGAATAAGATCAGATATCTCCTGCAAGGCTGCTGAGGGAAGCTGATTTGACTTTGAAAAAAGTGGTGGGTATCTGTAGAACAGAAGAAGGGACTATAAAGCAATTTAAGTGGACTGGAAAGTCTAATAGATAATGTGAAAAACCAAGGCAGTATTAAAAAGAATATTCAGCTGTCTGATGAGACAACTGTAAACCTATTTCAACTGGTCAAATTTAAAGTTTTGCCCTAAATGTGGTAACAACCATAAAATAAGACAATTTCCTGCATATGGAAAAGAATGTAGAAAATGTGGAAGATCTCATCATTTTGCAAAAATGTGTAAAACCAAAGACATTAAGTTTGCTCACAAGAACATGTGTCAGTTGAAAGAAGATGATTTGCAAGATATGCTTATTGGGACTAACGTCTAACAAACTGAAAGATGAGTGGACCGAAGATCTCAGAAAAATGAGGATGCAAAGCTTAAGACTGATGCTGGAGCACAGGCGAATACTAATTCTTTAAAAAAAAAACTTATAAGAGTGAGGTTTCAGAATAAAGATTTACAAAACTCTAATGTAAGATTAGTTACTTATCCAGGTACCAGGTTGTTAGGGAAGCATGTATATAAAGGGAAAGAATTTGAATTAGAATTTCTAGTAGTAGATTTTGAAGCATAATCTTGGGTTTAAAAGCAATTATTGATTTAAAGCTATGAAAGGGGTTAGAAGCTGAGGAAGGCAAGGACATATATAAGCATTATGAGGATGTTTCAGTGATTAGGATGTCAGCCAAGTCAGTATGTAATTAAAATGTTCCACAGATAACACCTGTAGAACATGCTTCTCATAAAATTCCAGTTATGTTAAAGGAAAAGCTAGAAAAGGAACTTAGATGAATGGAGCAAATTAGTGTTTTTGTTAAAGTGGAAGAACCAACTGAATGGGTACATTCAATGATGATTGCAAATCAACCTGGTAAATTTGTTTGGATCCAAGAGAACAAAGCCATATGCATACAGCACTTTCAGTTGCCCACAACAGATGAAATTACTAGCAGGCAAGCAGGTGCAAAATTGTTTTCTGTCTTGTGTCGCAAGCCTCCCTCTGACAATCACCAGCCTCAGAGAGTTTCTCTTGCAAAAACATTCTTTGTTTCCAATTGTAAATCGTCCGGATAAGCCTCTGAGCATACACAAAGCGGTTTGTTGAACCCAATCTAGGGATTACTGCCCAAAATTCTCCTTAATGAGATTGTTTGCGACCCAGCCCTCTGGGAGGGGTGCTGTAGAAGCAGGCAGGCACTTCTCATCCAACTGAGCCTCTTTCCTTTGTTGACACCTGGCCACAGGAGCCAGCTCTGAGGGGAGGGGCTGAGCTCAGTTTGAGGATTCCCCAGCCTCAGTGGCCCCCTCCTGCTAGCGGCATCTGCATGCTGTTCACAGGATCTGCCTGGTCTGCCTCTGTGTTTGCTCTTAATTGCCTACACCTCGTCCCCCTGCTGTCCCAGGTCCTTGATCAAAGACCTGCTCCTCAATTCCATCAAAATATTAATCTAATTAATGTGAATCAGCAAAAGTAGTATGACTATAGCATCACACAGGAATGCTTGCTCTCAACATATTGGACACTAGTAATGGATTCTGGCAGATACAATTGGATGAAAAGACTTCCAGGTTGTGTTAATACCCTTTTCAGTAGATACAGAGTTACCAGAATGCCTTTGAGTATTTCCTGAGGTATATCAAAAAGCCATACAACAGGTGTTTGAAGGTTTAGAAGGAGTTACGTGTTATGTTGATGATATACTGATATAGGAAAGATACCACAAGAACATGCTGAAAAACTTAAACAGGTTTTAGACAGGTGTACAATAAGAAACTTGAAGCTGAATAGAGAGAAATGCAAATTTTCTGTGACTGAAATACAATATTGAGGACATATCTTAACTGCAGAAGGAATAAAACCTGATAAAACTAAAATGGAAGTGATTGTTGAAATGCCCTCAAAATAAGGGAGAGTTGCAAGGATTCTTAGATATGGTTAGTTACTTGGCTAAATTTATTCCAAATCTTGCTACGTTGAAAAGATGTTTGAGAGAAGTTTTTGTTCCAGACATGGAATATGAATGAACAAAGGTCCATTAGGATGCTTATCATGAACCAAAATATATTTTAATAAAGGCTCCTGTTACTATAACTTTGAAGAACCTTGTAGTCTTACCAGTTGGTGCTTGTAGTACAGGATTCAGTGTGATATTATTACAGGGAGGTTTACCAGTAGCATATGATTCTTAAAGCTATGAATAAGAGTTAGCAATCATATACAGAGACAGAAAAGGATGGTTGTTGTATTCAGTTGTGCTAGATTGCATCAATACATATATGGTAAAGAGACTGCAACTGGAAGTGACCATAAACCCCTGGAAGCTAGAAACCATTATACAACACTTCTCCAAGAATTCAAAGAAGGTTATTGACATTACAAAAATGTAATATATAAACCTGGTAAGGAGTTGAAAATACCCATGCATTATAATGGGTTAATATGAAGGCAGGTGTTTAATATGGAGAAGGTAGACGTTGCTGTGAATTTGGTATTGTCTTGTTTATCTCTGATTCAAAATATCAGAAATGTAAATTAACAATATTGGAAGATAATACTTTGCAAGAATTAAAGAAAGCCATTTTGTCAGGATAACCAGAAAAGATAAGGTATGTTCCTGAAGAGTTTAAATCATTTGGAATTACAGAGGAATTCAGTGTATGTGATGATTTAATATTTAAGAATGGTAGCAAAA
>NW_025335317.1:31471124-31619170 GCF_004798865.1 Varanus komodoensis
CATGCATAGGATAGTGCCCATAAGCACTCTGAAATTCAATGAATTCCACCCCCACCCCCAAAGCAATAGATAATCAGAAGCCTGTTAGGCACAGAGTGAAAATACCTCATTGCCTTAAATATACATACATTTTACTTTCCTGAAAACCTATTGTTTATGTTTGCACAGCTTTCTCCATTCATCAGCAGCATCATGTATACCATATGCTTGATATGGGCCAATTCTGAATACTACAACACTCCATCCCGGGTCATCGTCATTTTGCAGGAGATCTGCAACCTCTTCATCGAAATGGTACTGTCCTATGAAAATGAATTAACTGGGAAGATTTCTTATTTCCATTTTCCCCATATTATTTTTATAGCAGTGTTCATAGCCATCAAGTATAGTTTCAGTTTGAATTGTTCAGCAGATTTAATAGTAAGAATGGGTGAAGAAGGAACATAAAAGTGAGCCTACTTTAGGCTTGGCAGAAGGCGGAAGTGTAGTGAAGAATTGGTCGGACACGGATGGATCCATTAGGGAAGCAGCAGGAGTTCCTTTGCAGATCCCAGAATGATGCACACATGAAACATATTGGCATTCACACTTCTCCAAATTTTGTGAAAATAATGTTAAAATGTGTTCTAAGGGGAAATTATTTGCAAAAACTGTGTATAAGGACTAAGGCTGTCCATGCCTCCTTAAGAGAGGGAGAGTACCAGCCTCCTCACAGGAGGTGCTGATTAAATCACTCCTAAAAAAGCAGAGCCTGGACACAGGGGGTGTAAACAGCTATAGACTGGTTGCAAGTATCCCCTTCTTGGGCAAGGTGTTTGAGCAGGTGGTAGCCAGGCAGCTCCATCAGACCTAGGTGAGGCAGTGATCCTTCTAAATCAGTGCCAGAGCTCAGTAATGGCCTGGATGAGGGCCGACTAACTGAGACTCAATCCAGGTAAGACAGAAGTACTGTTGGTGGGTGGATCATCTGTCCAGTGGGAAGATTCTTAACTTTATTTATTGCTATAAGTTGCCTAAATAAATAAAAACTTGTCTTGAATGGGGTCACACTCTCCCTAAAGGATAAGGTTTGTAGTTTGGGAGTGCTCTTAGACCCAGAATTATCACTGGAGTCATCTTGTACCATCTTGCTGCTGCTGCTGCTTGCCAGCATTGCTGTTCTAACCACCAAGGAAAAGTGAGGGGTCAGCAGCAAGACAACCATGTAGGTGATCAGTTGCGTTTTCCCAGCAACCTACAACCATGCTTGGGGTTTGGTTTGTATGAGGCTTGGAAATAGTTTGCAAGTGGACAAACAGATCAGCAGGCAGCAGAGAAGCAGAAACCAATAACAATTAGCTTTCGTACAAGAGGCTGTTAATTGGTGGCTAAATGACTCTTAATCCACTGTATCTGCTTCCAGTTACATGACAGAACTGAGATGCAAACATACATTTATTTATTTATTTGAATATTTTTATCCCATCCAATACAGATCATCTCTGGGCAGCTTACAATATGATAAAGGCCTAATAAATACATCGATCAAAAACAAGATAAAATGTGACTGAGGATGTCAAAAATATAATTAAAGCATTTAATTTTTAAAATATTGGGTAAATAAAAAGATCTTGACCTGTGCCAAAAAGCATATAACGTTGGCCCCAGGCAAACCTCTCTGGGGAGCGCATTCCAGAGCCGGGGCACCACCACAGAGAAGGCCCTCCTGCGAGTGTTCTCTCCCCTAACCTCCTTCAAGGAGGGTTCCCGGAGCAGGGCCTCTGCTGCAGATCTTAAGGGGCACAAAAAGCTTCCTTTCTGGGTTTTTTGTTTTTTGTTTTTTTTTACTACATAACCTTAAGGTGGCATGTGTTGCAGCAGAAAATCACCAGTACACAAGAGGAAAACACTCTTCTTTCACTTTCACAAGTAAATGTTGCATTTCCCTGTACTTAAAAGAAAAAAGATGTAAAAAGTCCTCTTTAGACACAGGAGAGAAACTGGAGTGTCATGACATTGTCTAAATAACCTATAAATAACCTTACACAGAAAATGCTAGCTGCATGACAAATGTCTCATGGAAAAAAGCCCAATAGTTGGGGTAGTAGGGAGCTATTGTTGAGGGGAGCCTCCCAGAACATTTCAGCTGGGCAGAGAAAAGTCAAGCAAACCAGCTCACACCAAAGCCTTGATGTTTTTTCAGTTCTGGTTTTGTTTTAAATGTAGATACCAACAGTATCTTCTTGTAACAAGGGTGCTGATTCAAATCTCTTCCAGCTTCTAAATTGTTGGCCTAATATAGCTGTCAAGGGAAACTGGTCAAAAAAGTGTCTTCCACTGCCAAACTGTTCTGTGGTCCCAGTTCCAAAGTCTGATGCGACGTGCCTTCACTCTGCACGGCCATGCGCTGTCTTTGACTGCATCCTTTTCTATTCAGACGCGTAACTTCCTGAGTCCTGAAGAAGTGCTGAAGGGCTTACAAGGCGAAATTGAGGAGGTGCTGGGAGGGATCAAGCTGGGAATCTCCATAATAGAGAAACTCTACAAGACCTACGACGCTTGCTGCACGGACATGATGCCCACTTTTTTTAAGGTGAGTCACTTTACCAGCAGACTTGGGTGATTCTTAGAGGAAGTGGTATTCAGAGCTTCATCGTGCACCCTATTCTGTATCGGGTATCTCATATAATATGGAAAGTATTCTGAACAAGATCACCCAGCCAATGGGACTTCCAGATAAAAAAAAATCCATTTTTCTTTTTAATAATTTTTACATGTATTAGAATATGAGGCTTACTGCTGATGAGGTTTCCACTTACATTCATGCACTGACAGTCCTTTGCTTACCTTGGCATAGTAAGTTTTCTAGTATGGCAATGGTTGGTGTGCAGATTGACTGGATTCTCACATGGCAATTCATCTTGGGTTGCTACTCTCAATGGGTTGTTGTGTTGTGTGAACCCAGACCAGTTTCCCCAAGGTGCCTTCTTGACAGGAGACAAGCCACCCCAACAATCCATGGGCTGTTCTAAGGATTGTTGTATCCATAATGGGTTATTATGTTATCTCAACTAGATAACAAACCTCATCATGAATACAGGGAATCAGCTACTTGCACCATGGCAAAATCAGCAAAAGAGCCTTCCTGCTCTAGCCGTGGGGCTGCCAGGCAAGCAGCAGTGCAAGCCACCCTGCTAAGTGGCCAGCCGGCACTTGCGGAGAGGAGGTGGCACTGGCTTCCCTCCCTCCCTGCTGTGACTGAGAGCTCTTGCAGACCCACAATGATTTTTTTTTTCTTTTTATCCTTTTTTTCTTCTTTTTTCTTTGGTGATTGTGATCATGATCCCTACTTGACAGCTACAGCAGCCACTTCAGAATGCCCCAGTAGCATCTTGGAGGGGCTGCCTTTGGAAGTCTATCGTGATCTCTTTTTTTCCAAACAAGTATTGCAAAAATGTTAATGTTAATTT
Source organism: Varanus komodoensis (assembly GCF_004798865.1). Lineage (NCBI taxonomy): Eukaryota > Metazoa > Chordata > Lepidosauria > Squamata > Varanidae > Varanus > Varanus komodoensis. The sequence goes on from NW_025335317.1 coordinate 31,474,574, forward strand.
ATCGTTTTACAAAAATATTGTACACTTGCTGGGGCAATGTCTGTGAGGGGGCTTGGCAGTTGGTAATAAGCACGGACATCACCCAGACGAGGCTCCAAATGCATCCCCCTCACCTTTGATTCCATTTGGCAGCTGTCAGGAATTGTCAAGTGAAGCAAAGGTACGTGTGGGATCTTTTGCAGCAAAAAGGCATGGGAAATTAATATTCTCATTCTGCTGCCACCCCTGCCCCTTTTTACCAGAGTGCATATTTTGCACTTTGTTCTGAGCCTTTAGTTGCTTGGGAAATTGCAAATGTGCGGTCTTTCCCTCCCTTTTTAAGAGAAAAAAAGAGTTTTGTCTCAGGGTCCCTTAAAAGTGTGGGGTTGGCTGGGAAATGGGTGGTTTTTGACAAATGACCCAGTTCAACTCTCCCCATTTCTCATTGCTCCTTCCTCCTGTGGTGACCCTTGGTTACTGGTGGGAGAATTGAGAAGGGAGGAGGAGGCCAACAACTCACAATGAGCCCAACCCTCTGTTGGGCTCCCTGTGGCTTGTTTACATAGCAACCCACCCACTGTGGCTTATTGCAAACAGGCTGGTTGGGCCAGGTGGAGATGGGAACTCATCCAGCGCTCCATGGAACATCCTAAACTGATTCTCAAGGAGGCAGGAGCTTGACACACCACTCTAGCAAAGCCATACGATGCCACCCTTCTTTAAAGGAGCACCTGCATCCATACTTGCCTTCCTGCCCTCTAAGATCGGCGGCAGAGGCCCTTCTCTGGGAACCCTCCATGAAGGATATTAGGAGGGTGAGTACCCAGAGGAGGGCCTTCTCTGCGGTGGCGCCTCACCTATGGAATGCGCTCCCCAGAGAGGTCTGCCTGGCGCCGTCGTTATTTGTTTTTCAGCGCCAGGCCAAGACCTTTTTATTTAAACGTCATTTAAATTAATTGTTAATTTATTTATTGGTTTTATTTATTGCCTGGATGTTTCCAATTTTTATATTTGTATATTTTGTATTGTTGTTTATTTGCTGGAAGCCGCCCCGAGGCTTATGCGAATGGGGCAGCATACAAGTTTCCCAAATAAAAATAAATAAATAAAGGAAATACTGGTAAAGAACAGACTTTTACAGTTCACTTATGTCAGTTGGTTTACCATAGTAAAGTCCTAACCCCAAGCCCTCTCTGCTAGGCCCCTATTGCTTTTCTTTGTTGTTCATGCAATGGAGAAAGGTATCTTTGGATAGGTTGTACTTCCTACTTATTCCACAAGGAAAGACTATGCAGATCAGCACAGTCTGCTCCTTCCATGGAAGCAATTACAGTCCTGCCTACCTCCAGGTCACAGAGTGCTGATGGAGCTTTGCCTCATCAGAGGATTGCTCTTCATTCTTACCCTTCTCCTCCCCCATAGGCTACAGTTCTTTTAGGTTATTTGCTAAAATAAAAGTAATACATAAGTGGGAGCTATCCTGGTTCTCCAAAAGGAAGTGGAACTGTTTGCTGCTCTCTGAAGAAATTATTCATTTTGGTCTGATATTGCTTATGTAGATCTAGCAGGAGCCACACGATACTCTCTTGACTGTTGTTTGCAGGATAAGGAACCCCAGTACTGGGAGTTCCCTTCGACTCTTGTCTTTACCAGAATGAATTCATTTTTCCACCGTCTGAAGACAATAGAGGTAAGAATTACTTTATCTCAAACATGGGGCAGCCATAGGGACAGTAGCCTTGAAATCAAAGCCGTGTGTGTGTGTGTTTTTGGGGGGTGCACATATATTCTTGTAGCACCGATCCAATATGAATCTTCTCAAATAGCAGCAATGATGACACCTGAAGTTAGAATTCATTATCCATTTTTATGACTAGATATTCAAAATTTCTTACATTAAACAAAATAAAATTTTAGGGACAATTGCATTATTTAATTGAGAGAGTGTTGAAGCTTCATATGAAAATGCCTTTGTTTTGCTGTTGATTAGCTCTCTTTATGTGCCTTTCTATGAATGGATGAAATTCACGTAGCTATTGTGTATCTTTTTATTATTTTTAAGGAACTGTACATGACTGCGATTGAGTTCCTTAAACTGGAGAAAATTGAGTTGGGTGGCGTGAGAGGCAACATCCTGGGATGCCAGGTGGTTCAGATTTATGAGGAGGTTCTGGAATATGTGAAGGTCTTTGCTGAGTGCAAGTACGATCCTTTAGATCCAGCAGACGAGGTGAGTCATTCCGTGATGGAAAATGTGTTCAGGGGCAACTGACCATTTATTTGCTTAGTAGGGGCCAGGAAATCCTGGTTTGCAGTAGTCACTCTAGCAACATATATATACCCTTGAATGTATACATATGTTGCTAGAATTAGACCATTGGCCTAATTCTTTGCCTGGATATGAGGTTTAACTTATGTGAAAAACAACCTATGTAGCACAATGGCTGATCTCATTGGTCCTTATGTTGTAGCAATTCGATGAAGATTTTTCAGACTTCCAGATCAAAATCCAGGATTTGGATAGAAGACTGGCCACCATTTTCTATCAAGGATTTGTTGATTGCTCCAGTTTTGAGTCTGCTGTTAAGGTACACTTTGTTGTGGATAGTTTGCATGCTTCTTACCTAAATTCAGATCTGTTTAGCTGCAGTAGCTGTAAATATAGCACCATTTTACCCCTAGTTCATATGGGAGATCTGCCAGGCTCTACTCCCGTGCCAGGAGAAGAACCGTGACTCTTCATTTGGCAAACAGGGAGGCCACGTAGGTTCTCAGTTTCATCTCCTCTCTTCTTCTGCTGGTACCATCTTAGAAGAAGCAATGCCGGCCAATTTCATAATTAGTCAACTTGTTGGCCCAAATCTGTTTGTAATATTTACTTTTGCAGCTCGCCTGGATCAATGTATTACATATTTGTTATCAGGTTTGATATTGATTGTGAACTTTCATGCATTTGCAATCAAGCAAACACATTCTCCCCCATAATTTTTAGCCATCTTACCAGGGGAACCCTGCTCCCCAAAAGCAGTTCCTTAGCTAATTTGTGTGCTGCTGCTTCCACAGCCTGAACTGCATGGAGGCCCACCTTCATTACAGCAATCTGCTACGTTGAGTAAACATGATATGACCTCATCATGCAGACAGGCCACAAGAAATCTGCAAATCAGAAAGGAGCCACATAATATGCTAGTGTGTGATGTCATGCTGAACTATATGAGTCCAAATTATGGCTCCCAAGATGCCCTTTGATATGTGTAAAATCTCATATATTCAGAATGAGATTGCATCTTACAAAAGAGCTCTCATCCAAGCCTCACAAGGAGGAGGAGGAAGAAAGAGTCAGGCTACTGGAATTTGAGCTTCAGGCTACTGAAAAGCAATTTACTTGTGAAGATATGAATTTGCCCCATCACTTGGATGCCAGATTTGAAACAACTACTTATAAAACAAGTCTTAATTGGAATAACTGAGCAGGGAACACATTCCCAGCATCTATCATCTAGAATTCCCTGTTTTGAGAACAGAGAGAAGGCATTTAATATTCATTGACTTGACAAAGGAGCCTGGAATATTGCCAGACCAAGCAGTCATTTCATTATACAAAGCACCATAAGGACACCATAGATCTTATTAACATTGCAAATCAAACTCCCAGAGGCAAGAACCTGGAGCCTGAAGCCTCATTACTTCCTGATAACCATAATCAGGATTTTAAAAGTTTGTAAGAATTGATTGCACTTGCTTAGTGTTTATATAAAACTGTTTTCCTGTCAGCATGTTCCAATCCAGCTTATAAGGAAAATAACATATTTGGAGATGGGCTGTTTTTCTACATGCTTGAAAGCCTCTCTGTATCTTCCACTGCTCAACTGTAGAAGTTTTGAGGGAGAACAATGTAGCTATCAAGAGATCATGAATCTGAGCAAAATATTTCTTTGTGCCAACCAGCAGGACATTCCATTTCCCTTTTCTCTGTTTTCCTGCTTTCTTTTCCAACTGTCAATCAACTTTCCATACCTGCTAAAAATGCCAAGTCCTCTTTGGGGAGTTTGTTTTGGTGGGTTGCCTTGGACAAACCTTCGGATTCCCCAAAGATAGACCAATACGTTCTTCTTGTTTCTAAGTGGTCCCGTTTTGGTTCCAGTCTTGTTGGCACTAACCCACCTGAGCTTGTTAGAGGGAACGCCAGCTGGCGGATCCTGAGGTGAGGGCAATGGGAGTTCTGTTCCAATGTAGGCAGAGGACACGCGGCTGGAGAAAGCTGCCGTGGGTGATCAGAACCCTGAATGGAAACACTCTTTAGGAAGCATGATACAGAGCAGCACGTCAGTGCAGGGGCTGCTGTTTACTGTGAGTCAACTTAGTTTTACAAATATGCCTTGAGAGTTCAGGGACATCCACCAGAGATGATATAAAGGTGTTTTTTTAAAACATTGTGGTGTTTTGTTCTCTAGCAAATCCATATGTTTGCATCTCTGTTGGAGCGACCATTGATTAAGGCAGATGTCGCTCCCCACTATGCAACACTCTTGGATATGTTCAACACTGAACTGGACAATGCCAAGATTTTGTATGATGCCCAGATATCTGCCACTAAAACAGGAGACGGAGTGCCTCCTATCAGCAAAAACATGCCTCCTGTTGCTGGGCAACTGAAGTGGGCTTTGGAACTCCAAGAAAGACTGCAGATCCCAAGGAAAGACCTGCTTGCCATTGATCATCCGTAAGTAACAATCTGCATCTGACAGAATATTCCTCCACCAGTGCAATATTCCCCAGAACAATATTACATGCTGATTGAATACTCTTCTTCATCTGGCAGTGGGGCTTCTGTGCAGCAGGGGTTTAGATCAGTGCTTTTCCAATGCTGCTTACAGTTTCGTGGTTGGCAAAAAATGTATCTTATACACAGCTCTTTCCCCTCTAGATGTATATTTCTCTGTTTTCCCATATATTCTATTAACCAAGTACAAGCTGGTATAGAGGAAGTATAGCAAAACTCAGACTATATATGAGGCTTCATTTCTGGTTTGAAATCTAATACAGTACTTGGCCTTTCTTCCTGTAAAAAAAGCTGCAAAAATGCCTGAAAAATTCAAGAGGGGCCTGGGAGGATGACAACATTGTGAAAAGGCCCTGCAAAGTCCCTTGAGGAAAGGATCATGAATGCACAATAAATGCATTGCTTAGGGAAGCTCTGAATCTTTTCTTTCCTCTCTGCAGTGTTATGGTCAGTTCTGAAGCCAAGCTGATCTACACAAAGTATGAGGAGATGATACGTTTGCTGAAAGGTTACCGAGAGAACATTTATGCCGAATGGATCAGCCGGGTTGACCGAGACTGTCAGTTCAACCTGGAGCAGCCACTGATCCAGAGAAATCTGGAGACTACTCTTATTAGCGTGAACTTCAGCAAAGAGGTGTGCCAGTAACATAATAACTTGCTCATATGGTTGGGGCATGATGGGAATTGTAGTGACTACAAATGTAGTCCACCACATATGGGGGACACCAGCTTGGGAACACTAAAGTAGCAGATCAAAACAGGGAGATAAATTATATCTGTAGCAAAAATACTATTATTCAAAGAGCAGAAAAGGAGGTTCAGTAAGTGTCTGAATTATGAGCAAAACATGAGGAAGATCAGAACCTTTCCCCTCCAATCTTCAGTCCTTTTCTCCTTATTTTGTTAAACAAGAACACAAGCTTCAGAACTTTGCAAACGCAAGGCTAACATATGTCAGCAACTGTTTGGATTCTTTCCTTTCTTTTCAAAGAAAAGAGCAGTTGCACGGAGCCAAGATCATAATGCTGCTGGAGGGGGCTTTTACCCTTTGCCACTGTATTTCATGTCTAGACTGGGAAACTCACACATGTTTGTATTGGAAGATTAAGGTCCCATTGATAACAAAGACAGCTTACCTCTTGATGTAAGCAGCAGCCACAGGTGATCCCAGTCTGGATCAGGATGGGAACAGAGGCACACCAAAATCACAGCCTGGATCAGAGACTCTTGCTGCTATCACTGTAAAAAAACACATCCAGACAATCACTTATTGAGTGAATAAAGTCACAGCTGTTTTGGCAGTCACTTTGTGTGTACAACTGCACCAAAGCCATCTTAAACAACAAGTCAATCAATAATATCACGTCCTGGGGAACCATCTGGTGACTTAGGGCTCCAGTACTAAGCTTTATAGCGGAGAACCTGGCACCTACACAGAGACTTTACCTCCCATGCAATGTTCTTCATGAAATCTGGTCAGATGTTAAAATGAAGTTTGTCCTCCTGCAAACTATTTATGTTCTTGCTTAGAGTCACATTGCAGGGCATACACAAGCGACAGAAAAGCCAGGGAATTTGACAGCCCTAATAGAGAAGGATGTTATGTTCAAGCTTCACACAAGAGCCGTTGTGAACTCCAGCAAAATCTTATTAGGAGTGAGGCATCAGAATAAGAAAAAGAACAGAGGTGGTAGGGGGAAAATGCGTAAACCATGCACATCAGTCTTTGGACAATTATGTTGGATATTTTGACCTCGCTCAACCTTTAACCCTATAGAAATACAGCAGGAGAGTGAGTGGCTAACAACAAAGGCCATTATGCAGGGCTGTCATACACAACTCTGACTCTACCCCCACCCCAGCAAAATAAGCAGAATAACATAAGATGCCTTTGCAGGGCTGGCATTACTTTCTCAGAACACAACTCCCTGCAACATGCATATAATTATGATGAACTTAATCTGCATGCATTGTCAAAGTATTTTTAAAAATATTTAGAATCTAAGAATTTTTTTTTGTGAGAACAAAGTATAGCAAGATAGTGCACATTTTCTTTTTGGCTGGACACAGTAGTGCCAATCAGAGCATGAAAATCCTAGATTTCTTAAGTGCTTTTTTGTGAGGTAGCAACCATTTCCAGCAACAGAAGACACACGCCCCCCTCACAAAAAAGAGGCTTAAAATGGACTAGGAAGTGCATTCTCCAAGCAGTAGGTATGTAAGTCGTGACTATGCCCTCATTCATTGGCTAATAATTCAGAAAGGGTAGCTTCTCACAAAACAAATTAGTAGAAAAGTGGCCGCATATTTTGCCTCTTATCTTGGGTTTGTATGGGCAAGTTATAGGCCAACTATCTGGAAAGCTACAACTCCCATTAGCCACAGCTATCCAGCACAGTCAGTGGTGAAGCATGCTGGGAGCTGTAGAGAAAAATGCCTGGAGGACCTCAAGTTGTCCACTGCTGGGCTGGAGATTTACTGTTGCTGCTGCTTGTACTGAAAGGCGGGGATCTTCAGGTTGGAGTCCTTGAGAGGGAGCCCAGCAAGCAGCCCTTGCTCCCCTCCCTGAGGCCTGTGGAGAATGGCCATCGGCACGGCCGTCTTCATCCCCTGAGGCAGGAGAGCGCACGTGCCGCTGTGGCGTTCCGCCCCTTCCTGCTGCCCCTCAGTGACCCCTTGCCTTTGCTGCGGCCCTCTGCCTGTCTTCTCACACAGAGAGCCTGCAGCAGGAAGAGGAGGCTGCTTGCTCAGGCAGGAGCTCCCTCAGGCCCCCCGAGGCATGGCTGAGCTGCCATGAGAGCCCTCATGCTGCAAGGGGAGCAGGGGGGGCAGGGCCGGCTTAACGCATGGGCCTGATGGGCACCTGCCCGTGGGCCCCGTACTAATCTGTGTATGTTAACCCTTGGAAAATGGGAAAACTTCCAACATTAACAGTAGTTGTAGTTGTCGTAGGGGCCCCAGTACACTGCTTTGCCCGGGTCCCATAATGCTGTTAAGACGTCCCTGAGGGGTGGCTGTTGTTCTGGAGCCCGACTGGCCTCCTTCTCACCGCAGCAAATGCCATCGCAGGACAGTGGTTAGATCAGGAAGGGCTTCTCCCTCTGGTGGGCATGGGAGCCAGCCTGACATTTCAAGGATACATGGAGAAGTCAGGAACTGTACTGGTTTATATTTAAATGATCTCAGTGGAAACAGGGATAGCCTACAACAGTGATGGCGAACCTTTTAGAGACCGAGTGCGCGAACTGCAACCCAAAACCCACTTATTTATCACAAAGTGCCAGCACTACAATAAAACCTGAAAACTGAGGTTTTAGTTTAGAAAAAACAACTCACAGCCAGTCCAAGCAAAAGAATATATATCCTTGCCAGTGCACTGACCGGCCATGCGAAAGGTCAAATGAGTCGCAGCTACTGAGTGGCGGCTTGTGATGTCATTCCATTTAAAAAAGGGTGATGACCCTGGTGCACACCCTTAACCCTAATACAGGGCTAAATTCCCATTGAAAACAGGGCAATTTTGAAAAATATAACCCTAAAATATGGCTAAACTTCCATTGAAAGGAGGGGTGATTTTGAAAAAGCCTTCCTTGAGTTGCTTTTTCTGCACAGCTCATTATTCCTGCCCATTCTAAACACATTCCAACCATCAGAACCATGCCAGGACATCTTGTTTTTCTAACCCGAATCCTACCCTGGCGCACACTCCTAACCCTAAAATAAGGCAAAAATACCATTGAAAAATGCACGATTTTGAAAAGGCCTTCCTTGAGTAGCTTTTTCTGCACAGCTCATCAATTCTCACCATTCCAATTATATTCCAGCCATCAAGATCATACCAAGACATGCCTTGTTTTTCTAACCCTAACCCAACCCTGGTGCACTCCCGAACCCTAATATTGGGTAAAATACAATTGATGATAATGTGATTTTGAAAAAGCCGTTCCTAAGTAACTTTTTCTGCGCAGAAAAAGATGAGTCATTTCTCACCATTCTAAAAACATACCGACCACCATTCTAAAAACATACCGACCATCAGAATCTTTCTAGGAAACCTCATTTTTCAAACACTACCGCTCCCCTCTGTCCATCCCTAACCCAAATATAACGCTAAAATTCCTTTCAGAATAGGGTGATTTTGAAAATGCCCTCCCTGAGTAACTCCTTCTGCCAGTTCATCATTTCTGACCACTTTAAATACATTCTAAACATCAGAACCATGCCTGGGCACCTCGTTTTGCTAACCCTAACCCTACCATTGTGCATAACCCTACCCTAACATAACACTAAAATTCGATTCAAAAGAGGGCAATATTGAAAATGCCTTCCTTCAGTAGCTTTTTATGCACAGCTCCTGCCCCTTCTCAACACATTCCAACCATCACAATCATGGTAGGACTCCTTGTTTCCCAAACCCTAACCCTACCCTGCTGCACACCACTAACCCGAATATAGAATTAAGGTTTCATTTAAAAGAGGCTGTTTTTGAAAAAAGATAAACCTTACATAACGTTAAAATTCCATCCAAAGTAGGGTGATTTTGAAAAAGACTTCCATGGGTAACTTTTTCTGCACAGCTGATCATTCCTGCCCATTCGAAACACATTCCAACCATCAGAATTATTCCAGAACACCTCATTTTTCTAACCCCAACCCTATCATGGTGCACACCCCTAACCCGAATATAGGGGTAAACTTCCATTGAAAAGAGGGAGATTTTCAAAAATATAAACCAGATATACAGCTAAAATTCCATTGAAAAGAGGTTAATCTTGAAAATGCCTTCCTTGAGTATTTTTTTCTGCCCAACTTATATACATTCCAACGATCAAAATCATGCCAGGACACCGCGTTTTGCTAACCCTAACCCTACCCTGGTGCACATCTTTAACCCTAATATAGGGGTAATGTTCCATTGAAAAGATGGTGATTTTGAGAGATACAACCCTAATATAACACTAACATTCCATTCAAAATAGGTGATTTTGAAAAAGCCTTTCTTGAGTAGCTTTTTCTGCACAGCCCATCATTTCTGCCCATTCTAAACACATTCTAACCATCAGAATCATTCCAGAACACCTCGGTTTTCTAACCCTACCCTACCCTGGGGGAAATGCCTAACCCTAATATAAGGGTACGCTTCCATTGAAAAGAAGGCGACTTTGAAAAAGCCTTCCTTCTATAGCTTTTACTGCACAGCTCATCATTTCTGCCCACTCTATAAACATTCTAACCATCAAAATCATGCCAGAACACCTCGTTTTTCTAAACCCCAGCCCTACCCTGGCTCACACCCCTAACCCTATCAAAGATTTAATGTAGCATTGAAAAATCATGCGATTTCGAAAAAGCCTTCATTGAGTAGCTATTTCTGCTCAGCTCATCATTCCTGCCCATTCTAAACTCATTCCAACCATCAGAATCATGCCAGCACACCTTGTTTTGCTAACCCCAACCCCACCCTAGTGCACACCCTTAACCCTAATATACGGCCTAAATTCCATTTAAAAGGAGGCGATTTTGAAAAAGGCTTCCTTGAGGAGCTTTTTCTTCACAGCTCATCATTTGTGCCCATTCTAAGCACTTCCCAATGATCAGAAACATTCTAGGACACCTTGTTTTTCTAACCCTAACCCTACCCTGCTGCACACCCCTAACACTAATACGGGATTAAGGTTACATTGAAAAGAGGGCGATTTTGAATAAACCTTGAGTAGCTTTTTCTGCACAGCTCATCATTCCTGCCCATTCTGTACACATTCCAACTATCAGAATCTTTCCAGGAAGCCTCGTTTTTCAAACACTACCGCTCTACTGCTGTGCACCCCTAACCCGAACATAACACCAAAATTCCTTTCAGAATACGGTGATTTTGAAAATGCCTTCCCTGAGCAACTTTTTCTGCCAGCTCATCATTTCTGATCATTCTAAATACATTCCAGACATCAGAATCATGCCTGGACACTCGTTTTTATAACTCTAACCCTACCCTTGTGCACACCTCTAGCCCTAATATAGGGGTAAAGTTCCATTCAAAATAGTGTGATTTTGAAAATGCCTTCCTTGAGTAAGTTTTTCTGCACTGCTCATCATTCCTGTCCATTCTAAACACATCCCAACCATCAGAATCATTCCAGGACAGCTTGTTTTGCTAAGCCTAACCCAGTGATGGTGAACCTTTTAGAGACCAAGTGCACAAACTGCACCCCAAAACCCACTTATTTATTGCCAAGTGCCAGCACTGCAATAAAACCTGAAAACTGAGGTTTTCGTGTAGAAAAAACAATTCATAGCCAGTCCAAGAGCATCTCTCTCTCTCTCTCTCTCTCTCTCTCTCTCTCTCTCTCTCTCTCTCTCTCTCTCTCCCTCCCTCCCTCCCTCCCTCCCTCCCTCCCTCCTTGGCAGAGCACTGGGCAGCCATGCAAAAGCTTGGACGAGTTGCAGCTAATGAGTTGTGGCTTGTGATGTCATTGCCTGGCACCACTACTCCTTTCCAAGCATGCACATGGCCCCATGTGCGCTGTTATCCGATGCTCAGCTCCTGGGGCAATGCTGGGGCGACTTGGCTCACGTGCTGACATAGAGGGCTCTGCGTGCGCACTGTGGCACTCATGCCATAGGTCACTACCACTGGCCTATGAAAACTTTTCACGCTGCCTGCATCGTTCTGCCTGGCAGAGGTGGAGACTGAGTCCTAAGGAGAAACACGGACCGGTTTTCTCACCATTACATCATGCACAGGATTGCTCTCAACTAAATGCTTCTGGTCCCAACGGACACATATGTTCTGTTCCCACCTGTGAAGCCTAAATCCTGAAGCAGTGGAACACCAGCCTGCTAGTTCAGCTCTTTTCAGTTTAGGGGAAGGCATTTATTTTTCACTGCTGTGTTTCTGTCCAGCTTGTAGCTGTACTTCGTGAAGTCAAGTACCTGAATTTTCAGCAGCAGAAAGAAATTCCAGACAGTGCTGGAAGCCTCTTCTCTCAGAATGAAACTTTCCGGAAGTTTGTGGACAACTTAGATCTAATTGTTGGCTGGTACAACAAGGTATTTTCCAGGAAATAATGAGCATTTTTTATTATTTCTTATCGTTATTCCTGCCTTTCCCCCCAGGAATTCAAGCTAGGGTATATGGTTCCTTGAACCCCTCATTTTATCTTCCTAACACCATGTAATCATGCTTGAGCTTAATGTGAAATGGATACATTCTACTAGACTTAAAGGAATAAACATGACAGGACATTTTATAGATATGCCAACCCCTCTATATACCAGGGGTCTCAAACTCAACTTACCTGGGAGCAGTCCGGGTGAGGCTGTGCCGCATCAAGTATTCCACCACCGTGGTGGTGGTGGGCCGCTCATCCCGTGTCGCTCCCGGAGGCCAGCCTGGGTGCCACCGGCGCTTTGAAGGCCGCAGGGCCCCTCCCCTGTGCCCCGCCCAGCCCAGCAATTGGCCCGCGGGCCGCGAGTTGGAAACCCCTGCTTATACAGTGGTACCTCTGCTCACGAATGCTTCAGTTCACGACCAAATCGGGTCGCGAACAAAAATTTCAAAAACATTTTCACACAGGTCGCAAACTCCGCATTGGGTGGCAACCGTGATCATGGCCATCTCCCCACACCCCTGAGTGGGGAGATGGCCGCAATCGTGCTGGGGGCAGTGGGGGGGAGAGATGGCTGAGATCATGCCCATCTTTCCTGCAGGAGCGCAACCACAATCTCAGCCATCTCCCCCACCCCCAGGACAATCACGCCCATCTCCCCCTGCAGCGCACCTGTGTTCGCGCCTGTCTCTTCCCCCCAGCACACCCGCGTTTGTGCCCGTCTCTCCCCATCCCCAGCACGCCGGGATGACGGGCACGTGCAGGGATGATGGGCGCAATCATGGTTGTGCTGTGGGGGGGCAGGGAGATTGCCGCACTTGTGCTCGGGGCGGGGGGGAGAGATGGCTGCAATCTTTGTTGTTGTCACTTTGCTTCACATTTTTCTGATTAAAAAAATAGTTACAGAACATATTAACCTTATTTACATTGAACCTTATGGGGAAATTTAACTTGGCTCACGACCAATTTGGGTCACGACCAGAGTCCTGGAACAGATTAAGTTCATGAGCCAAGGTACCACTGTATATAGTTACACCAGCATTTAAAATACCTAAATCTGAGGTTGACCTTTTGTCCTGTTTTACAGAGAGCAGGCCTTTGTTTGAAAAGCTGTCCAGTCCAAACTCCTCTTAAAGATCACAAGCTAGGAGAACTTCAAGGCAGGGGCCTTCAAATTGTCCATCCACAGTTAAGATCTGGACAGCAAACTCACTTGTGGCTCTTCAGAGTGCCCTTTGAGAGTTAGCCATGGAGTCCAGGATCTGATGAGTCTGCTGCCTAATCACAAGGCCACTGAGCCCAGCAGAAACCCCTTTGCAGGGATATCCAGGGACCCCATTTAAGGGTCAAGGATTGGGTGGTTATGACAGCACCACCTCCCTCCAACTCTGCAAAACAAAGTATGCATCCTAACATTATGTGCTTGTTTTTAGATCAAGCAGACAATTTTACCAGTAGAACTTCCACTGGTCCATCAAGAGCTGAAAGAAATTGATGTTGGCCTGCAGAAAGCTGAGACCAACCTGTTCTGGAGCACTGAAGGTACACATGTCTGTTGGCTTCTGTTGTGAGTTGTAGTCCCTTGTTTGCAGTACAGTAGTTAAATGTAAACCAAAGCTTAGCCACAAACTTTGTGAGTTCAAGTCCATCTACCTTTATACTGAATGGCCATCAACTTACATCGTAGGACTGAGTATCAGAGGAGGTATTGTCCACAACCTCCCTCTTAGTCTGATCCTGGCCTTATTCCTGAAGAGGAGGCATGAGAGAAGGTAGGGCAGAGGGCAGAAGACTAGCTAAGTCCCAGGGAATTACAGTCTTTGTCTGCTACAAAAATCTAGGGTCTTGAGGAGAAACTGCAGTCCAGCCCATTTTCAGCAAGGGCTTCTTGCAACTTGGCAGTGATATGGGGCTCATTTCAGCTGTGCAGTGATATGGCTTGGCAATGCTGACAGATCTCATAATCTGGTGTGGCTTGGGTGAATAAGTCTTAGGCTTGCTTGGAGATTGCCCCATGCCCCAAAACAGGGAAATTGCATACTCTGAAGGCCTCAGTCTGTCAACCCAGAGTCTTGATGCTAACTACAATTTGGAGAATCCTGAAGGTAAACAAAGGGGGGTGGGGGTGGAAGACTAAAGGGGAGGGGAAGCCTATAGATTCTGCTGCCAGTTAATACATGTTTCTCACCACCACTCATCCTGCTAGGTGTTATGGACTACATTCAAGAGATGCGAAATGTCTTATATGATTTAGAAACTAGAATTCAGAAAACCAAATTAAATGTGGAGAATATTGATCAGCTTATGCAGGTGAGTACTATGTCAGAATTGCTTTTGATCAGGTAAGTGAAAAGAAAAATGTAGTCATGAAATCATATTTGATATGCTTTGCCCTGTGCAGGCAAGTTATTTTTTCCAAGCTACAGTAAAAGCTGTTTTTTAATAGGAATGGTCAGCTAGTCCTTTGTTTGAAAGGAAAGACAATAAGGAGACAGCGCTTCTCGATTTGGATGGAAAGCAAACAAACTTAACCAAACGCTATGCAGCAGTCAAAGATGCAGGGCAGAAGATTCAGGCTATGGTTGAGGTAAGAAACAATTTCAGAAACTGGCAGCTGTAGATCATCCTTATAAATAGCAGCAGGTTTTTTACATATCAGGAATAGGGGAAGCTACCCTGTAGTGAATCAGATTGTAGTTTTAAATTAATTTTAGTATGCAGGCAGTCCCCAGGTTACAAATGCCTGAGTTACGAACATCTGTACTTAGGAAGAAACTGTCATAAAGCCCACTAATTTAAAAATCTTAGTTAAAGGTAAAGTGTTCATAGTAATGAACATGAACTAGTTTTGGTGGCCTACTGTGAGAAACCATCACCACAAAGAGGGAGGAGACGAAAGGGGAGGGAGGGAGGCCTCCAGAGCATCACCATAGAGGGAGAGGAAGTGAAAGAGGAGCGAGGGAGGCCTCCAAAGCGGACTTCCCTGCCCCGCCCATCCAGGGAGGAAAATGCTTCCAGCATTTCCTTGGTGCAAAGGGGAGGCACTGGTGAGTGAAAGTGGGGGGCGGGGAATAACAACAGGATAATGTCATAAGTGAAGAAGAGGTGCCTTGTCGGATCAAGCCAAGCTCAGCGGGGGGGGGGCAGCAATCCAGTACTGAATTGGAGAGGGCTTATTCATGCTTAATATGATCCATACATACATGACCTTACATACAAATTTGACTTAAAGATGTTCTCAGGAACAGACCTCATTTGTAACTTGGGGACTGCCTATATTTAAATTGAGATTGACCAGAATTAAAAAGGACCATGCTGTGATTATCAAGAATAGAGAGAACAGAGCTGAGGCTGTAGACATTCTAGCTTGCTTACAGTCACATGCCATCCCCTACAATGATATGTGGTATTCAGAGGAAACTTTTTCCAACCTGGAGGGCAGAAAAACGTGTATAATGATGCATGTCATATTGCCACATAGGCTGGTTTGGAGATTTGTAGTAAGCAAGATGAATTATTTTGGTTTATTTATAAACACATGCATGTATGTTTGTATTTTATTTTAATGTTTACATTTTTAATTTATGAATATAATTATTTAACTTACTGTTATAAGCCGCCCCGAGGCTTCGGCGAATGGGGCGGCATAAAAATGTTTTAATAAATAAATAAAATAATGTATACACACACACATGTTGTATGTGCTGGCTGGGTTGGATCCAGTATTGGGTGCGATTGATCTGTTTTCAGACCTATTCTGCTCCACTGTCTGTTCAAGTGTAGACTGACCCATACAAGTGCTAAGGCATGCCAGAACTGATCACACCTTTGACTTTGTGACTAGCTTCAGAATGGTTCCTTTTCTGAAAATTCCTGCCAGAAAGTTCACCTGGTGATGGTTTTGACATGCTGGAGTTGCCCAAACATTTGCTGAGTCAACAATCCAATTTTATACCCATGAAGCATTTAACATTGAGAGAAGGAAACTTGCTAACTATAATGCTTCCGATTTTTCTGTTGGCAGGAAAATGCAGAGTTGTTCAAGGCTGACAAGACAACAGGAATATGGTCTAATTATGTAGCATACGTAGACGAGATGATTTTAGATGGCTACTTTAAGTTTATCCGCAAATCACTGCAGTTTCTACTCAACAACATGGCAGCTGATGTAAGTTGGTGATGTTCTGGGGAAAGAAAGAGAATGTGAAACACAAATATGGGTGTAGTGCTGTGAGCCAGAGTTTTGTCATCATCTTCTGGCTACTTCTTTTAAAATTTAATAAATCTGAACTCTGTGAACTGGAAACCGATTTTTCCATCAGAATAAATTAAGCAAGATATGTAAAGACAATCATATTTTCTTAATAAACCAATAGAGTAATTCTAATTTCCTTTGTTGGTATGAGGGGTGCATCCACCCAAGAGGTTCCAGTTATGCCCATGGACTTCTCTGTAGGTATAAACTACTTTTGGTGGTGGCCCTACTGGGTTCAGCTGGCCCTGAAATAGGGTGTTTTGGCAGCTGCTTTGAATTTGCTGGACACAAAGGCCTTCTGTTTCCCCATACAGCCCTTGGGTCATATCTATTGCCTTTTGTCAGCCATGGACATAGGCATTTTCCCTCTGACTGAAACCAGTGGGAGAGAAAAGTTTAAAAACAAACTACTGGAGAGGGGAATGCCAAGTCTGCCCTCTCACTTGCAGGTGCAAACTATAAAAGGGGCAGTGGATCTGTCATTTCACTCCTCTCGTGCCTTAGGTGCTTGCCAGTTTATTCTGCTGATTTTTATAGAATGTTGTAAGAGAATTTTATGATGGAAGACTGGAGGGATTCTAACAACAGAGGAAGGAAAGGCAGTGAACAATTTAGATAATTCCTACACCATCCAGGAACATGCAGGGCAGGGGCCCGGATAGCCTGTCTGTTTATCCCCCCCGCCCCCCAAAAAAAGTGAATAAAGTAGTTGCATTAATATGCTGTCAGCCAGTGCAAGCTCCCTTTTGTATAGTAAAAGGCTTAAGGCAGTGGCCATAACAATAGGATTGAAGACGCAGCAAGTTGATGGAAGGAGAGAAATGGTGCTATGCATAGAAGGGTAATGAACACAGTCTAATAAAGAATGCACCAATCTGTTTTAGGCTGGGGTAGCCCCTTTATTTGAAGTACGCCTGGAGCTATATAAAGATGAATTAAGGTACCGTCCGTCACTAGAAGTTGGAGCAGATCAAGGTTTTTTGGAATTGGTAGAAAACCTGATGAATGATATCTATGACACAGCTAAGTTTATACCACGACTGGCAAAGCGGAAGCCCAGCTATAAGGTTCGTCCTAGTCTAAGTATGCGACCACACAATGTCTAGGCAGCAGGGAATGTAAACATTTGCTTTCATTTACCTTTCTGTGCATCCCCCTGCATCTGAACTGTGAATGTTTGTGATGATGCCTTGGAAGAGTGGTTAAAATATATTTTGTAAAGAACTTTAAGCATTGCCCACAAGTCCCCGTATAGTTATTTTGAAGGTCACTGCTGAATAACTTCTGTTAACAGGAAAATTCCTGAAAGTTTCTCCTCCTGTGGTGAAAATAAAAGCATGGGAACATGTGTGTTGGTATGCCAAGAATTTGGAGCTTCCCCCAGATACTTGCCATGCTCATGTCTGACTTCCTAGCTGGCCCATGTAGAAGTTCTTGCCATTCTATACTTTCGGAGGCTAATGGGGGTACTGCTGTGAAATAAAGGAAACTATTGTTGGTAGATAAATTGGTAGACTGTCTTTTGTAGCATGCGTCTACAGTTCTGCATTTGATACCAGGTGGATCTTCTCATCAGGGAGAAATATAACACCAATTCGGTCAGAGCAAATATCCTCTTGGGATTATTTTTTTAATCAATGGATTTCCACATATTTTAGGCTCAGTTGCAGACACAAAGATTAGAAGTTTAATATGTGGGGATGGAAAAGGTTCAGTTTCCCAGGATACTAAGGAAGTCATTTGTGTTCTAGAACATACGGTTCAAGGTTACAGGATATAATGATGACTATTCTCATTTCTGGGTCCCCTTTAAATAGTGCCCATAGGCACCTCTAGTGATGAAGCTGTCCCCAAAATGGTACCTGCAGGAACTCAAAATACTTTGTTTTTAAAATGTTCTGATTTTACATATGTGGATTTGCATGAAATGCATGCAATATTTTAGTGATTACATGTATTGACAAAAGTAAGTCCATAGATCCAGATAAGTATCTCTTTGAAGTTGTTGTCTATATGCCACCTGTTCATATATGAAACATTATAAGATCCTTAATCCATTGTATTATGAATGATCACAGTGAGTGTTTTATTTATTTCCCCTTCCATTTGTTAATTTTCATAAATCAGGTAAATATTTTTACAGAGCGAGTACATCAGTAAATATTAAAGGCTGTTCCAGTACAACATTTATCTGTTTAATAACCTCCCCCTCAAAGGAAGCAGCTATTAGACTTTGCCAGAACATAAGTTTAAAAGCAGCAGTTATATTGCACCACCAACCATTACCTGAATTATTCAATCCCTTATTAAAGAGATGCTGCGTATCCAGCAGACATAAAGGTTTTTGCTGAACAAAATGCTGCCTAAGAACTATAGATGGGCAAGTTCCGAAACAGTGATCCACTAGTTAGGCATTTTGTGGTGGTGCCCACAGTAGTTGGTGGGTGCCCATCTTTAAATGATGAAGGGCATGGGATTCAGTTACAGTGTAATCCTATGACCTCCAGATATGTCTGGGAGGATAGAATTATTTGATGTCCCAGCTTCAAGGTCCTGCAACCATGGAACTTGGAATCCAAAACCCAAGCCTGTACCTCACCCCTCTCTCACCCCCATGGAACAAACTCCATCTGTTGCCCCTGAGGTTGGTGTACACCTCTCCATCCCTAGCACTAAATCCAGACAGCTGAAAGCAGCCATCCAGAGAAAACAGCCTGGCTGAAGAGGTGTGGGAGTGACAGGGATTACTGCCCCTGATTACTGCCTCAGATTAAGCCTCTGAGGTTGGAGACTTACGTGCATGGAGGGCATGGGACATAGGATTGCATCCTCTGTGCTGTTTGTGTGCTAGCAGGCTAACTTTACCCTGTCCATTGGTCAATGTATTGTGGCAGGAAGAACAGCACATGTAACTTTGGTCTGTGCAAATATGTTCACATTTTGCCCAGCGTAATGTTTGCCACAGTGACCAGGGTAGTGATACCGCCTCTGCCATCTGTGTATTTCCATAATGCTGAGGATATCTCCTGATGCTCACAGTCGGACCTAGAAGATACAGGAGACTTGATAGAGATGCGAGAAGAGGTTTCAAACCTTGTCATCAGTGCTATGAAGCAAGGTGAAGAATATGAGGATTCTTTTGAGAAATACTCGTACCTCTGGATGGATGATCCACAAGAATTCATGCAGCGCTTCCTCACCTTTGGTCATGCCCTAACACCCGAAGAACTGGAATCTCATGCAGAGGAATACTTGCCTCATGTCGCACCCACCCTGGAGCAATTTCAGCTGCAGGTGAGATTTGGAGTGCCTGTGTGTTTCATCCTAATGTTGGGAGGCTCCGCCCCAGTTTTTCAAGGCCCTGTTTTCAAGATAAAGCACACAGGATAGCCAGGGATGTGTAAGGAATACCTTGCAGTTGGGGATCCATCAGGTTCCCTGGACTCCGGTCTGCTTTGGCACAGCCTTGCCTGGTCCAGTTGTCTGGTTAGCATGCCAGCATCCGCAGGGCCCTCACCAGGAGCATTGCCCCATGCGCTGCACAAGCAGGGCCCTTTCCCCTCCCATGTGCAGCAGCCTTTGCATGTGCTGCTGCATCTGACGCAGAAGAAGGTTTCCAGTTGTGCAGCCTGCGTTCTGTGAGTGTTCACGGACTTCCTCTCAGCTCAGCTCCCTTTCCAAGACCGAGCTGAGTGCAAGGGCAAGTCTGTTCATGCGAGAGGGGCAGATTCTGCTGAGCTTTGTCCCAACCCTGAATAGAGCTTTCTGGAACCTATGCCACAGCTGTGCCACATATTATGTCCCCTATAACCCAGGACCTCTCATACATTGCAGCGGCTTCCTTCTTGCTCGTTCCTCCGCACCTCTTTCTTACTCCCTTAATTTTAGACCCCACCTTCCCTCAATAATGCCTGCACCCTGTCCTTCAGGCATTTTTACATAATCAGGGTTGAAGCAGAGCAAGTGGCCTTATACTGAGTGTTGAGGGCAAAAAGAGAAAGAAGCCCCTCTTGTTCGTTGTCTGACCGTGGGAGAGACAGGCAACACCAGCAAGCAAGTTTATATATTAAAACAACCTCTTTATTGTAGGTGCACACCAACAGTAGAGAGTGAGCCTATCTCCAGCAGAGACCAGCTGCCACAGTCATCAGGCATGGCACATTTAGATGTTTAGCAGTTGCAATGATTAGATGTAGAAAAACATAATAGCTGGAAACATTATGTTCCATTTTGTACATAGTTATCTTTAACCTACAGTTCTTGTGTCAAAACATCTGGCTTCAGGCTTATCTTTACACATTCTGACCTTCTTGGCAGAGGTTTATTTTACATTTTGGACTCTCCTGTGTTTCTCTGATAGAACCCTAAATAACTGATCCTTGTTGCTTGGTCGCCTGGAAAAATGTATGCTGTTCATGAGTCAGAGCAGGAGTCCACCCGGCCCAGCATGGTTGATGCTTCCTTGCTGCAGCTCTCCAGGGTTCCTTCCCTAACCATAACTGGAGGTACCAGGGCAAGGCCCGGGATCTTCTGCAAGCCAAGCAGTTGCATTTGCATGAGAACAGAGACCTCCCATTAGCCCCTTGAAGCTAAGAGAATTAAGTTAAATTAGTCTCTGTGGAATGAATTTGGAAAATCTGAATGGAATACTTTTATTTTATAACTCCAAAGTTAGGCTGC
This sequence comes from Varanus komodoensis, assembly GCF_004798865.1. Lineage (NCBI taxonomy): Eukaryota > Metazoa > Chordata > Lepidosauria > Squamata > Varanidae > Varanus > Varanus komodoensis. The sequence goes on from NW_025335317.1 coordinate 31,495,379, forward strand.
TTTTCAAAATAAATGTTTCCCCAAGCAGCTTACATAAGAAAACAAACAACATTAAAGGGAATACAGTTGAAAGCGGAATAACATTAAACAGTTGCCTTACAGATATTAGAAATGCAAAACAAATGCAGAAAGCCAGCCAGAGAGAAATGACAACCACAGCTTAGAAACCTGAAGCTCATTTCACCTGGAGGCAGACTGAAGCTGAGAGGTCTTCAGGGCCCAAGCTGGAGTACAGCTTGCCTTCTGCCTTCTGTCCCTCTTTAGGAAGAGCCATACACAACACACACAGTATGGCAGGAAATCAACATTGCTTTTAAAGGCATGTGTAAAATGTTTTATCAAAGCTGGCAGAACAGCTTGGAGTTCTCATATGCAGGAGTGCATCAGCAGAGAAGGCAAAGAAACAAGCAGGTTTTCCTCTTGTGGTGATGTAAAGCACAACCAGGAGTGTGTGCCATGCCCCTAGGAAAGCCTCTGGCCATCTCCCTGGAGGTACTGAGAAGCCACCATGCAAATGGCACGATCCCACACTGGACACACTGATACATATTTGCATTTTCCGTCAGGGGAGGGGTTCATGTTCAGATTGGTTAGCTGGCCTATCTTAGAAGGGACAGGCCACGTGTTCCAGCTCCTCCTGATGACTCATGTATATAAGAATTCTGCTTCACTAGCTCTACAGCCTCTTGGTCCTACAAATTTTGTGGCCTTCTAGATTGACACTTACGAAAAACTCTATGAAGAAGTATCCAAGTTTGAGAACACCAAAGTGTTTAATGGTTGGCTGCAAAGTGACTGTCGTCCCTTCAAGCAAGCACTCCTGAACACCATCAAGCGCTGGAGCCTAATGTTCAAGCAGCACCTCATTGACCATGTCACCACCAGGTAGGATGGGGAATTGTCTTGGCAATCCCTAAGCACCCCCTTCCTCCCCATTCCCACCTATCCAGTGTGTAACATACAAACCTTGGAAGAATCTCTGTGTGTATTTAAGCTCTATTCAAGCATAGTTAAAATGAATAAGCATCCAGGGTCAGGAACCACTCCAGCCCCACTCACATCTTTCTGCCAGTTTGTACTTGTGGAATTGGATATAATTCTGATCTTTCAGTACGATATGTGGACCAAAAAATGTGTTTGGCAGTAGGTGTACATTGGAAATGCACATGGAAGCATGGATAGTATTGAAACATGCACACAGACACTTTAATCAGTGGGAGAAGAATGCATGTATTTCATAAAATATTTTTGGGGAAAATACGCACAGATTTTCATGTGAAAAAGGACAAAGCTTGAATTCAGTTAGATGCTTGAGTTGGAACAAGCTTCAGCATGAAACTTAAAGAAATTAATGAGCTAGAAAAGAATGATGAGCTAGAAATATAATACCAAAAATATTTCTTTCAGCACTGGCCCCCCTACACCAGTGTTGACAAGACAGGATTTCCAGCTTCTGGAACATTGAAAGTGCTCAATCAGTTTTCACCCTTCCCCCACTGAGAGAGAGAGAGAGAGAGAGAGAGAGAGAGAGAGAGAGAGAGAGAGAGAGAGAGAGAGAGAGAGAGAGAGAGAGAGAGTTTAAGGGGGCATTCATGGACGTGTACTGTATTACTTGTGGACACTTGTAGTCCCGGGGTACCTGTGATGCTTACCCTTATTCCAAAAGCCCTCTGGAAATGGCAAGAATTATCTGTCCCTCCCCAGGCAACCTCCTGTTTGGGGAGAAGAAGTGGAGTGCTCTATATTAGCAGGGATATAGAAGGATCTCTAGCAATAGCAAAAGAACACGAAAGAGATCAAAAATAAAAAAATGTGAGCCTGTTCACCTTCAACGCTGGCCTTACCCACTTACCCTACCTATACTGCCCCCGCATGGTCTTGCTGAGAGAACTGGCCCTCGACAAATAAGCATTGCCCTCTTCTGCTCAGTTACAAGAACATGAGCTCTGCTTGTACAGACCCTGTATCATGTGATGGCCTCCTCCTGAGAAAAGAACTCAGGGTTTATTCCAAATATTTCAACTGCACAACAATCTGATGCAGCTCCAATATGTGAGCCACTTCCTGAATTTCTCTAATGGAAAACAATAAAAAGATGAACGTTCTATTTCCAACTGCACCAAAACTTAGATTCCTTTCCACTGGTTTTTTTCACCACTGCACAAAATGTGTTCAGATGTACCTGTGAGGGTTCTCTATTCATAGGAAAAGGTGACCTTTGCACCTGCAACATTCTAGGTTTTCATCTACTAAATTCTACCCTTTGCCTCCATTCGAACAGTTACTTATCATTTATTACGTGATTACTGCATTGCTTTTATATCCCTCCTTTTTTCCTCTTGCATGGAACCCAAGGCAACTTCTGTTGCTCCATTTTATCCTCAGGCCAATTACTTTGAGAAGCAGATTGGGCCAGGAATGAGTGCCTGGTCCAAAGTACCCAGTGAGCTTCAAGGGTGAGTGGGGATCAGAACCTGAATCTTCTAGGCCCCCAGTCTAACCACAGTACCACACTGGCTCTCAGTTAGAATACAGCCCTCTCCTTTCTCTTGGGCCAAGTACACTGTGTAAGCGTGTAAAGTTTCTGTTGACGGTAACTAAGATTATTTCTCATCTGGGGGACCCTCCGAAACTGAGAGAGAACCCCCAGTGGGAATTGCAGAAGGCTTTGGAAATTCTGCAAAGTGGATGGAGGAAGTCACTCATCTCACAGGATGTTCCTGCCTTCCATTACCAGAAAGGGCCATCATAGTCCACGAAAACTCCTCTCCTCCCATAAGTGTGTTATTCTTGGAGGTACCCCAAGGCACTCCTGCTGTTTTTGCTGCAGCAGACTAATATGTCTTTCCGACTCTTTCGCTAGTGAAGTAGGCCAGGTTCCGCCCAAATGAAACTTGTTTTCTTTACAGCCTTCAGGGTCTTGCCACTTTTATGAAAGAAGCCAATGCAGGCTTAACGAAACCAGTGAAGGAAGGTGACTATGATGGGCTCGTGGAAGTGATGGGACACTTGATGAGGGTCAAAGACAGACAAGCAGCTACTGACAACATGTTTGAGCCCCTAAAGCAAACTATTGAGTTGCTAAAACTCTATGGGGAAGAAATGCCTGAAGAGATCCATATGCAGTTGCATGTAAGTTATTGACTGCTTTCCTCTGGGAATATTTGGATAGTGATGGTTTTTAATTAGGGTTTTTTCTATTGGAATTAAATAACTTTATTCTGTTTGTAGAAGATGAGTGGTCATAAGTATCATGTGTTTTTATAAGGCACTCAGATTGATGTTGATGCAAGAAACAATCCGGCCACTGTGATTTCTCTGGCTTGGCATAGGAAAGACAAGCTAAAGTCCTTGGTTTGTGTGTCACACGAAACAGCTCACAGATGAAGCATCACTAGATTGCTAGGCCACTCCCCCCACAGCAGGGGCAGGCAGTGTGTACCAGCTGTTGTCACTCACCAGTCTTGCTCACTCACAACAGTCTTGGACTCTTATGCCACAACTGGGCCAGTGATTTAGGAAAGACCAGTACATTCTGAGGCTATGCCTGATCTCTGGGTAGGATGGTGCTTGTGTGATATGAATTCAGCACTATACAGGCACTTTTCCTTATTTTCAAACACCTGATGGTTAGCAAAGTTGAGAAATGTGCAAACACAGACAGAGGCAGACCTTGATGAAAACAAACTTGTAAACGCATGTCTGCATCCAGCCATTTTTCTGCTTGGTTCCTTGACATTCCTTCTTTTTTGTCTGTACTATTCTTTGACTGTTCCTTTCACTGTACAATGATCTCTCACAGTTTTATAAGCAACATGTTTTTAAAGTTCTCATCTTGCTTGTTTTTAGGAATTGCCAGAGCAGTGGAACAATACCAAAAAGTTGTCTTTCCAAGTCAAGCAGAATGTGGCTCCTCTGCAAGCAAATGAAGTTACTATCATCCGAAGGAAATGCCAGCAGTTTGAGGTACCTTTTGCAGTTCAGCAGAGTTGTGGATGCTGAGCTCCACAAGAGAATTAAGGGTTATAATACAAACCAAACATTCAGCGGGAGCTGTAAGCTGAAGCCATTCAAGGAACAGCTACCTGCTACCCACAGTTTTGATGTGGCAGCATGTTCCAATTCCTGAAGAATGTCAGCATGCACCATGATGCTATGGAAAGTAATAGATTCGAGGAGGAAGAGGAGGAAGATTGCTGCTGTTCTTACCAACTAAATGCTTTACTAGTCAGTTCCCAGCTTACCCTACAACCTGTCCCACATTGTGAAAGTTTTAGAGACTTGTGACCCACAGATGCCCTCAACTTGCATTATAGCATCATCTAGGTAATGCTCCATGGTTCTGCTTAAATGTGGTCCTCATTTTTTCTTCCACCCCCCCAGATTAAACAGCATGAGTTCAGAGAAAAATTCCGAGTCGATGCCCCCTTCACTTTTGCTGATCCAGATCCATATAAATCCCTAAATAAGGTAAGAGACAGTGAAGTCTATAGAAGCAATGCCCCAGGAGTTACTTGCTATAACATAATAGGTGCACTTTTATTGCCATGGAAGACAGCACTTTCCCAAACCTGCCAAGGTGTTTGGGTTCGGTGATTTCTGTTCATAGGGTTACATGGGTATGTGGCCACCAATGAGTTTTAGGGTAGGCACCCTCCAGGAAACTTCAGTAGAGCAGAAACTAATGAGATTTAGGACATGTGCCCTCCAGGAAACTTCAGTAGAGCAGAAGCTAATCTAACTTGCAGGGCAGCTTGGAGGTTCAGTCTCTAGAAGGACATTACTGCACACCTTGCTCGAGGGCAATCCTATGCATTTGCCCTTTGTATGTTGGCATTTCCACATACTATACTAATCCATGCAGAAGAAGTAGAAGGATGGCTAATTCCCCACCAGCATAACATCTGCATTGAGCTGCATGAAATATTAGTTATCCCCTTTCCTTTTTTGTGTTTCCAGCAACAAAAAATGATCACTAATATGGAAAAAGAGATGGAAGCCCTATCTAAATCTGCAAGCTTATTTGAGGTATCTGTCCCAGATTACAAACAGCTGAAGGCATGCCATAAGGAGGTTCGATTACTCAAGGAGCTCTGGGATATGATTGTCTTGGTAAGACTTTGAAGTTGTAATTTTTAGGAAAAATTGATAATAAGTACATTTCCTCCCTGCATATTTGCTGTATTCCACTTTAACTACAGTTTCACCTAGAGGTTATATAGCAGAAAAGCAAGAGAAGAAATGCTCTTCATGTAATGCTTGGATCTCAATTCTACAACAAAACCAAAAGTGGCAAATTAACAGCCTTGTGTCGAAAAGCCCCTTTGCTCTCAGAATACAAGATAAGAATAACCTTAGTGTTTTCTAATTCAGGTAAATGAAAGCATTAATGACTGGAAGACAACCAAGTGGAAGGAGATTAATGTTGAGCAGATGGATCTTGATTGCAAGAAATTTGCTAAGGATGTGAGAGGTTTGGACAAGGAAATGAGACCTTGGGATGCTTTTGTAGGACTGGATAACACAGTTAAAAATATGATCACTTCTCTCCGAGCTGTGAGCGAGCTCCAGAATCCAGCTATCCGGGACAGGCATTGGAAAGAACTCATGCAGGCCACCCAGGTAACCCATGCAGGCTGCAGCCAGTGTCTGTTTATTTCTGGCATTTGCTCCCCACCCACTCACCCACCTGGAGGTTTCTTGTGCTAGTGACATCTCAGTTAGATTTCACTTTCCTTTGACCTGCCCGCAGCAGTATATAATGGTCTTCTAAGTGATACATTTTATTTCTTAGTCCAGAACAATCTTTTTCTCTGTACGTTCTCATCTCAAGCCTGATCTGTAACTAGCAAAGGCTGGCAAGTGTGGTAGGGAAGGAAACTCTGACACTTGCCCCCTTTTGACAGGGAAAAGTGCAGGTGAAAGCACTGTAGAAATATTATTCAACTGTTACCATAGAAGTTTTAATTTTTTAAAAAATGTGCATAAGCAGGTGAATTTCTATGACTGCCGTCTTGGCACATCATTAAACTGCTGCTTCTAGACCATGTCTAAGGCAGCAGTTCTTAACGGGAAGGGCCGTCGAGCTCACTGGAGCTTTGTTCATGTAGAATTGCACTGAGAAATGGAGGGGGAGCATGTCCTGGTGCAGCTGCCCTTTCAACATTTCTTCCCATTTCAGGTGAAGTTTACCATGTCTGATGAAACAACCCTGGCAGACTTACTTCAGCTGAATCTTCACAAGTTTGAGGATGAAGTTCGCAGTATTGTAGACAAGGCTGTAAAAGAGTCAGGGATGGAAAAGGTACTGTAAGTGCCATCAGTTTCCTTGCTCTTGGGTCAAGTGCAGTCTGAAATGACAATGTGGAATGTCTGTGTTTCCTACGCTTGTAAAGCTTTGGGAAGATAGTGTTTAGCTTTCTATGTTTGGAGGTGCATTTCTGACGTAGGTATTTCAATTTAAAAGCTTTTTTCATTGGATGCAGACACTTCCCTTCCTACTCTTCTTATCTGTTCCCTCTCTTGGGATGTAGGCAAGCAAACTGCAAGTGCAAGGCAAGTACTTGGCATTTTCCATGCTTAGCAGCAGTTTGTTTTGAAGATTCACTGAATGTAGATGCCTGCTAGACTACTGATGGGGTTAGGTGTTGGGACCACATGATGCCCACTGCTGTGCACAGTTGGTACTTGCCTTCAGAGCCCTAAAGAGCTCGGCACATCAACTTGCCTGTGTGTGTTGAGGTCATCAGTGGCGGCATTCCTCTGAGTACCCCTGCTCTTGAAGTTGAGGTGAGAAATGTCCATGGAGAGGGCTTTTTTGGTGGTGGCACCCTGCTTATGGAACTTCCTTGAGAGGCAAACCCCATGCCTATTGTGGTATCTTTATGACAGTGCAAGCACAACCTTTTGTTCTTCTCAGACTCTTAAAGTTCTGCATCTCAACATAGCATGAGTGCTATTTTATTGCTGGTTGCCGTATGGGTTTGTCTTCACAGGGATTTATTGTGAGCTCATGATTCTTCAGTCCGTCGTTTGTGGTGGCTTTATGCAACAATGTCATTCTCCAGGGCCTCTCCTGTACTTTCAAAACATGGTATTATCAGAATATGGTGGAGTGAACCAGGGTGAGAAGCTTGTGTCTTTTCTCCATTCTGCTGTGCTGTTGCACCACCTTGTGGTTGTGTAATGGGACCTGTAGAAAGGCAAAGAAAGACAAATCCTAGAAAAAAGACACACAGGAGGGAGCTGGTCTTCATCCCTCAAAGCCTCCAGAAGCAAGAACCTTGGTAATGCGGCAGGTTATTGGCCTCGTGTTCGGCTGATGTGCAGTACACAAACATGCAGAATAAGATCAAATAAATCTAAGGCATTGCCACAGCTCTGGAACAGTCTTTGCCAGACTATTCCTCATGAGTCAACATCACTGGCCTGGCATTCTAAACCAAGCAAGCTAAGGGTGGGTGAAAGATACAGCAGCATCATATGTAGAGCTGGCATTTGCCAGCTATTCATTTTAAAGACCGCAGGATTGAAAGATTTTTTGACTATTGTTTAATTTTTTAAAATCATTATTATTTGTAGGTGTTAAAGGCTCTTGATAGCACCTGGTCAACAATGCAGTTTGAACATGAGCCTCACCACAGGACTGGAACCATGTTGCTCAAATCTGACGAAGTATTAGTGGAGACCCTTGAAGAAAATCAAGTGCAGCTTCAAACTCTGATGACTTCTAAGTATTTAGCACACTTTCTTCAGGAAGTCTCCAGCTGGCAACAGAAGTTATCTACTGCTGACTCTGTGATTTCCATCTGGTTTGAAGTTCAGAGAACCTGGAGCCACCTGGAGAGCATTTTCATTGGTTCTGAAGACATTCGTAACCAGCTTCCAGAGGACTCTAAGCGTTTTGATTCCATCGACAAGGATTTTAAAGTGAGCAAGCTGTTCTTTTTGCATAATCACCAACTGCAGAAAGAATAATCCCTGAGTGGCTGACAAAACCACTTTCTTCTCTTAACAGGCATTAATGGCTGATGCAGTCAAAACCCCTAATGTGGTTGAAGCAACAAATAAACCAGGTCTTTATGACAAGCTGGAGGCCTTGCAGCAAAGGTCAGGAAGATGCCCCTTCCCAGTCTAATGCTGCCATGACAGAAGTGTGAATTGCTTATTAGTAGAAAAAGTTGCTCAGAGGTTCTGTTGTTTCAGTGATTGAAGAAAGCTTTGTTGTTTCAGTTTGTTGAGGTGCATTTCAACTTCTTGGTATTTAGGAAGGAGAAGCTTTCAGTGACCAGTGTGAAAATCCATTTAATCATTAGTCCAGCTCTTGTCTTTGCTGAGATGTCAACCAAAGGCTGAAGATGAAAGAAGCAGGGGAACAGGGCTAATAGCAGCCCACATACAGAGCGTAGCTTCAGTACCGAGTGTTATCACTACTCTTGATAAGACATCTAAGGCACAGCAGTACTTGGAGGAATAGCATGCGGAACCATTTTCTTTTAGTTTTAGACATACTCAACCCTACTATGGGGCTGTTTACATACATACCTGCGCATGTCTTCTTGATCATTTCATTCTCCATTTATTCAGCACTTGATGTATGTCAGCCAAACATGTGAACTGTTTCCTTCCAAAGAGATGATGCTGAGTTGGCATCAACATATGTGAAGGTTCTTTCTGGTAATCTACAGTGGCTCAATTATGTGTGGAAATCACAATTTGAAGTTGGTACACTTAATGAATGATGACCCTGCATGCCTGAACTCACCTGTGGTCTCCAAAAAGCCCAACATAATTTTTATTTCATGACATTCCAGTGCAGTGTTGATTCATTACACATATTATACTCATTATATTATTTTATTATGTTCCTGAGCCAGTGTAGTGTAGTGATTAAGAGTACAGGACTGGGGATTTGAAAGTTCCACATTCTAGTCCCTACTTAGCCATGGAAGTAACCGGGTCACTTTGGGCCAGTTACAGATTCTTGGCCCAACCTACCTCACAGGGCTGTTGTTGTGAGGATAAGATTGAGAGGAGGAGGAGAATTATGTAAGCCACCTGGAGCTCCTCAGAAGGAAAAAAGATGGGACATGTAAATTAAAATGACTAAACAAAGTGCCTGGCTTGATCCCTTACCTTCATCTCCTTGTAAGTGTGCAGTCTCCATTGGACTGGGACTCAGGAGATCTGGGTTTTAATCCCCACCTAGCCATGAAGTTCACCAAGTGCCTTTGGGCCAGTCATGGAGTCTCAGCCTGAGCCACCTCATGGTGCAGGATTTAATGGAGAAGAGGAGAACCTTGTAAAAAGTAATATAATAATAATAAAACAAAATCTAAGCATGCCATGCCATAATCCAGGATTCATCCTTTCTTAACTTTGCCCCCTGCTTCTCTTTCCCTTTCCTATGGCCAGAATGAAGGATTCATTCTCTCGGGCAGGGAATTATATTACTCATTGAAGTATTGAGTACGTCAGTGCAAATAAAGTAATGACAATAATAGCAGTACTTTTATAGAGCAAATACAGCACTGCTTCCACTGTCTCTTCCTCTTGCATGTTAGCCTGGCACTCTGTGAAAAGGCTTTGGCGGAATACCTGGAAACCAAGAGACTGGCTTTCCCCAGATTTTACTTTGTGTCCTCTGCTGACCTGCTGGATATTTTGTCCAATGGCAATGACCCTGTTGAGGTAGGATATGCTTGGGTGAAACACTTCAACTTTATTAAAATTATTGTAGTAATGCTTGGCAATTTCAATCCTAGACCACTTTTTTATTCCTGCTTTTGAAAGCCCCTCTTTTACCCGAGAAGGGATCCAAGGCAAAAGTCACCAATTAAGTGAAACTGTCCTGAGGCTTGGGCAGCAGTTGAGGGAGTGGACACAGATGCAGCACATGCTTCACAGTCACTGAACATGCTTTGGTCCCTGGGCCAACCTTTTATAACTCTGGTTGTTTTAAAGATCTCAAGTGGCAGGTGATGGGAAACACCCTTCTCTGCCTGAGATCTTGCAAGGGATCTTGCCACCCAGAGGCAGAAATACCAGGCTGAATGAACCAGGGGTTTGGAAGTGGTCTGCCATTTCAGCCCCAGAGCCAAACACAATTTCAGAGGCTACATTTTTCTGAAATGGGCTTCTATGCTACTGGTAAGTAGGCCCCAAAATTATACCAGCCTATCTATCATAGCTTAGTTGCAGACCTCAAGTGGCATTTTTACCTTTTAAAATGGGAGAAAAACCACACAAACTGCCAATAGTTAAGGGGAAGGGGCCATGGCCATCTGGGAATCCCTGGAGGGCCAAGCAGTCACCAGAAGAGGTCCCGATTTGACACCCTGGCCTGAGGTTCCTCATGCTCAGGTCAGGTTGTTCCATGCCCAAATTGGCCATATTCTCCTCAGTCACAGTCTCCCCTCATCTCCCCTCCCCACACCAACCCCTACATCCCTATTCTGTGAGCCCTAATACCGCATTCTTCCTCCTGAAGGTGTCCCGCCACTTGTCCAAGTTATTTGATAGCATGGCCAAGCTGAAATTCAAACTGGACGCCAAAGAGAAGCCTCTGAAGATTGGCCTGGGAATGTACAGCAAAGAAGACGAGTATGTTGACTTTGACAAGGAGTGTGACTGTTCAGGACAGGTGAGCTGGATAGGCCGTTAAATGCCACATGGATCCTGTGGATGGATGCACATGATTACCGAGGGGAAAGGTCCGCCTCGTGGCATGCCCCGCTGCTCATCCCTCTGCACGTACCACTAGATTTCTCACACCACAGTAGCCTTCCCCAGTCTTGTGTCCTCCAGATAGGTCCGGGCTACAGTTCCTATTAACCATGCTGGCTGGGGATTATGGGAGTTGTAGCCGTGCTTGCCTGCCCCTGCTCTGGTCCTTCCCAAAAGTGGCGCCCGGAGTGGTTTGCCTCTCCAGCAAGACACAAGCAAGGTTTCCATTTCCTAAGACACCACAGAGCCCAACCATTTGACAAGAAAAATCAGTAAACAAGTAATCTATTTTCATTTCTCTATGTATTGTATTTATATTAGCCACCTCATTGCACAAGTTCTCTGGGCAATTCACAAAACAATGCATATGAAAATATTACAGCATTTAAAAAAATCAACTTAAAACACTTAAAGTTTAATTGGCTTTTAAACTAAGAGGCTCAGATTATAAAGCATGTTATTGAAAAGATCATTAGAAGTGCAATCCAGTGTATGTCTAGACAGAAAAAAGACTCCCCTCATGCCCCAGCCATGTCTGGAGACGTGAGCTAGCTTCCTGTCTGAAACGTACATAGAATTGCACCTGAAGGCACCAGCTATTTCAGGCTGATATATATAAGCATTATCCCATTTCATCTTGTGAGGAAATGAGACTGAGAGAAATACAGATTACTTGAAGGCTATCCATTCAGCTTCATGACTGTGGGGAGATTTGGGCTATGACTCTGCTGAACCTCTTCAACTGGGAAACAGAATCCAGGCTGTGGAAATGCCTCGTCCTGACTGCTTGGTCACTGCTGCCTTGCAGACTCTCGATTCCACAAGGCTGGCCGGTTTATTTCCAGTCCCTAATTTCACAGCCCTGCCTGAACGAAATCTTAGTGTATTACAGATCTGGAAGACAGTTTTTAAGTTAAGGGAGGTTATGATAAGACCTTAATTTGAAAATGTCTCACTTAGGTGGAGGTTTGGTTAAATCGAGTGCTCGAGAGAATGCAGAGCACCTTACGCAAGGAAATTTCAGAAGCTGTAGTGACTTACGAAGAAAAGCCAAGAGAGCAGTGGCTCTTTGATTACCCAGCACAGGTAAGGAAAAAGGCCAGATTTATGATGGAAATGTCATTTAACATGTGAAATGCAAAGAGAAGAGAACCAAATCTCCATTCCAATATGGAGCAAATGCGGCCAAAAAGGCCATTCTGCACTTTTGTAGACTTAAGCCTAGACAAAGTCTAATCGCTCACATCTCCTTAACTGTGCATCCGAAGGCCAAGGTAAAATATCTAGGGGTTGCTCAGGCATTTCCCAGCATCAGCATTTCATAGAATTATTTGTCTGTTGCTGCAGATTGCCTTAACGTGTACCCAGATTTGGTGGACAACAGAGGTTGGCATTGCCTTTTCACGACTGGAGGAAGGCTATGAAAATGCAATCAAAGATTACAATAAAAAGCAGGTGTGCAGCAGTCCCTTCTCATTTTACCTGTCCGTGCTCAAACAGCTGGTTTATTTAATGGCAAGTTCTTCAAAAAATGGCAAGTTCTTCTTATTTAATGGCAGGAGAGCATTTTTGTTTTTATTGTGCATTGCATAAGGAGGCCTCAACCAGGTCACCAAGTGGGATTTCCTGCCACGCCCTCCCTTGTTTGCATGCATGCATGTGTGTAAAGCAATACCCAGGCTCTCATGCTTTTGGAGAGCCAAAAACCCTTCCATGACCCCCCTTCCTTTCTTTCTTTCTTTCTTTCTTTCTTTCTTTCTTTCTTTCTTTCTTTTCCTAGATTAACCAGTTAAACACATTAATTACTCTGCTCATTGGGAACTTGAGCCCAGGAGACAGAATGAAGATTATGACAATCTGTACCATTGATGTCCATGCCAGAGATGTCATTGCCAAGATGATTACAGCAAAGGTATACTATGTGCTCAATATGGTGTAATCTCCTTTTGCTAACTGGCACTTATAAGCAAATATTCTCTGGGAATCATCTCACGTTGGTTTCTCATGGCAAAATGGCTGCATTAATTCCTCTGTACTTCAAACATTTTGCTTGAGGTGGAGGAAAGCACGGCAAAACCAAGCCCATCATGAAAGAAGTAAAAGGGTTAAGTAGCCTAAGCAGACTATAGAATGGAATGACTCATAGTGGGTCAGCAGAGAGCATACAATTGTTCTGCAGTAATTTCCCCCATATTCTTATCATTCCCAGTTGTTTAAATAATTCCAGCCAATGGAGTCTTGAAGAGATGTGCAAGTTGCGGGGTGTTGTGATAGTTCTAATCTGAAATGAAATGTTTGTATGACTGGGCTTGCATGACAGAACAAGCTACCAACAATTTTAAAAAATCAAACAAACAGTTGCTTGTTGTGCTGTCTGAAGCCAGTTGTGATGATCAAGCCTTTTCACTTATTGTGGTCACACTGCCTGGAAAAATGAGAGGACAAGAGGTGGGGAGGGAAGCAACCACAATGAGCCTGATCATCTGCTGGGCTCATTGTGACTGCTTGGCCCTTAAGGGTAACCCATCATGGTAATTTACCATGATCCACGGCCATGACCTGTAAGCCTGCCCTGCCTTATTGGTCCTCAAGGCATCAGCAGTAGAGTGGCTTTGCAACATGGCTCCCCTGAACTCTCCCTGGATTGGAATCTAGTTCCCCCCCTAACTCTCTAGAGCTGATTTGGAGGGAGTTGGGGCTGTTGGGGGGAAGGATAGGGATGCCCTGTTTTGCTGTTGGTATCCAAGAAACCATCAAATGATGGTTAGTTTGGGAAAAGAAGTGGAGCTGGAGGAAGAGACATGGTCATCAAGACCCCTGAAGGGCCTGATGGGAACTCCAGGAGGGACACATTTGGACTCAGGCCTAAGGTTCTGCATCCCTGCCCTACATCCAAACTACCCATACAGATCAAAGGAGTGGATTTATTCTGCAGTGTGAAGTGGATGGTTTTGCACTTGAATGGCAGGTGGAAAGCTCCCAGGCTTTCACGTGGCAGTCCCAGCTGAGGCACCGATGGGATGAAGAGAAGAAGCACTGCTATGCCAATATCTGTGATGCTCAGCTCCAGTATTCCTACGAGTATCTTGGCAACACTCCACGGCTGGTGATCACACCACTCACTGACCGGTAGGAGCTACTTTGTTCTGATAGCTTTCAGCCCAGCCCAAGAAGGGCACTCCGAGCATATGATTACGGGCCTAATGTCTTTGTGTTTCGCAGGTGCTATATCACCCTGACACAGTCCCTGCACTTGATAATGGGAGGAGCCCCTGCAGGTCCGGCTGGCACAGGGAAGACTGAGACCACCAAAGACTTGGGCAGAGCAGTAGGGATCATGGTGTATGTCTTCAATTGCTCTGAACAAATGGACTACAAGGTAAAGATCTGACCAGTGAACATAACAAAATGGGTCAGAGCAGCTGAGCACCTGTTTCTTCCACCAGAATGCCTTCCAGCACTCTGCCCGTGCCAGGAACTTACTGAGAAACAGCAGCTCCTGTTCCTGACAGATCTGGGGGCTTCTCCCAGGTGTCCAATGGCCTCCTTTCCTGGGCCGTGCTGGGTCATAACTAGAGCAGGGATAGGCCTAGAGGGCTTTCTGTTGTCAACCAAACAGGTCTTTGAGAAGGTGGGAGAATTGTTGGTCCAAGCACTCTTTATCAAATCCAAGCAGAAGTTCAGCCTGTTCCCTTTGAGTTTCCTGTTAAGTGAGCCAGCAAAAAGAAGGAAAGGTCATAATTACATTCAACATGGAAATCAGTACAGCCCTGCTAATTCCAGGCCACATGGAAAGCTAGTAAAATTCTTCTTTAAAATAACACCCTTTGCCGTGACTTCTTTCTCATATTTTAAGAGCTTGATAGGAAATGTTGCCCCATTTTAAGCCAAGCTTTCATTTCCTCCATATGTTGTCTCCTAGTGGATATGTTAGATTGTAAATTATGAGATATGGCTTTTCTTATTTCTTCACTGTACTGTATGTGAATACTGGGCTAGCCTTCTAAAGACTGTCCTCTCATTCTTGGTAAGATGAGATGAGGAGGAGGACGTATCAGGAAAAGCCCCTCTGTCTGTTTCTAGCAACTTCCCCTCTGGGGAAAAGACTGCAGGTAAACTCAGGATTACCTTGCTGAACCAGTGTTTCTTGGGAATGAGGGACTGGGTAGACAAACTGGTCCAGTATTTTTTAGGGGGAATTTTATCCAAAAACAAGGAAATCACATGGGGTATTTCAGAGGAGGACATATCATCAGGGAACATTACAGCAGAGACCAGAAGCTTGTAAAAACTGGTGAATTATGAGCACACACCTAAATCCCAGTGCCTTTTCCATCCTGACAAAGCACTGTTTTAAAGCTTCTGGCAACAATCACAGCATTTTTACATTTTCCACAACCCAAATACTATGCGCTTTTTGGCAAAACTGTAAATATAGGATATTGCCAGGGGCTACCCTTGCAACCTTTCATTGCACTATGGGTATAAGTACTGATTCCGCATACTGAGCAAACATTTCTTCTCATAGTTGTGTGATCACCGATGTGGGCATTGCTGCACAGACAGACAGCAAGTGAGCTGCCTCCTGTCACTTCCTCTCATACAAAACTGGAGTAGAACAGCCTTCATCTTCTGCTCCAGCTGCTGGGAAAACAACTCCGTTTGGAAAAAGTCTGTTCTTTTCAGCTGTCAGTCTGTCCTGCACAAAGTTGCACTGATGCTCTCTTTTGAAGTCTGGCTGTGTTTTGTGTTTCTCCACTGGGAACTTGCTTGTATAAAAAGCATGCCTCATTTGAGAACTGGGACTTTTTAAACAACTTAAAGCACTATGTTAGGAAATCAGGTTAACTGCACATTAGCCCAGTAAACACAGTTTGCAGATCCATATTCTCCAAACACATGTAAACAATGCAGGATGAAAGGGTAATTTGTGTGAGGGAATTGGTAAATGAGAGGGCAAATCATTAGACCTACATTTCAAGTACACTCAGCTTTCCTAGTGTTTTGTATTCTCTAATGGGTAATTCTACATTGTATCCCTTTTTAGGGATATTACAGCTTCATGGAATAGGCCAAGGCCATCTCTAAAGAACCACAAACAAATATCCATTTTTTTCACTTTGCAACCCTAACTAAACCTGTTATTGTGACATTCCAAACAATCTAGAAAAGAATAGGCTGCACATTCCTTAGAACAGTTCCTTGTTTTTCCCCATCAGTTTCCACACTACAGCGTGCCTTTCTGTGGATCATGTCTTAGGCTATATAAACAGGTGATTATAATTAATTGGTGAAGTAGTCTCCTTCTGTATATTTGGCTCTGCTTTTCTTTTTTAGTCCTGTGGAAATATCTATAAAGGGCTGGCCCAGACAGGTGCATGGGGATGTTTTGATGAATTCAATCGTATTTCAGTGGAAGTCCTGTCTGTAATTGCTGTACAGGTAAGGGGCTCTTTAGATGTGCACTGCTATTTTTAAGCCAACAAGGGAGAGTTTCAAAATGTTTCCAGTGTGTCATTGTAGGGAAATGCCTGTCATTTTGCTGCTAGGATTAATACAATCTCTTGGCAAGACTTGGCTAGACCTAGAGATCCTGTAAGTGGAATTCTGCTTATAGAATGTTCCTGCAAACAGAAGGAGCTGATTGATCTCAATTCTCCCTGCCTGAGCCTCTGGAAATCTGCTCTGGAGGGTTGGAGAACCCCCTGCCCTGCCCTGCCCCACACACACACACACACACCAGTATGGGCAATGACATGGGGACCTCCAAGAAGACATGGGGATCAGGCCCAACCTCCTCCCTAGCATCAGTTTGTGGAAGCCTACACCCGCTTCCTTGGAGATCTGCTGATCCAACCCTACAGTCCCAACCAGGACCTTTTTGGAGAACCTGGGAGGGCTGGGAGCTGAATTTCACTGGAGGGCTCCCAACCTTCTCACTCACAGTGTGCTATTTGTCAGCGTACGGTCAATGGAGATGTCTCAACCCCTGACTGTCGTGGGGGAGGGGCAAGTTTTTGGAGGGTTAAAAGCGCAGTGTTGGAGCGACGCTTGTTGCCTCCCTGCCCCGTGGCCGGCCACCCTCTGCACCCACCCCCATTTCAGCAGCAGCACTGCTACGTAGCAACACAGGGTTATTTTTAAAGCTTCCGTTGTCACCAGTGAGGGCTGTTTAAAAGTCTGAATGTTGAGGAGGGTGAGTCCTGCACTACCCAGCACCCAGCCCTCTCTATAATCACCCTTGTACAAAGCCTTCCCTGGTGTCAGTGATCAGAAATTGCTGCCATATAGCCAATGAGCCTGGCTCTCTGGCAATATTATGAACCCATTCAAAGCAAGGGTAGAAAAGCACTGACTTCATCTCAGCTGGCTTTGTAAAAACACAATTGATCTGAAACCAGCCAGATTTAGCAGCGTGCCAGTACTGCAAAGCCAATTCAGACTAAGGGAGTGCTTCTGTCCTTGTTCTGAAAGCGGAAACCAAGCCATCTAAAACCAGTTGAAAGAAAGGAGTGCTTTACAGTTTATGAAAGTTTTTGCAAAAAGCTCCTGCTGCCTCTTTGGAGTATTAATTGGCCATGGCTTAATGTAGTGTTTCCTATGAACTGGATGTGTGAACTTGAGTGGCCAGTTATTTCCCGCCTTACTACCCATCTAACGTATCTTCTGCTTCATTTGCTGAAAATGGCAAATAAAAGAATACTCTCTATAGATTTTCATTAAAATACTCTTAGGGCTCAGTCCAATCCCTCTGAATTTAGAGGACTATGGGCATCTTACGCAGGGCAGAAGGAGCAAAGAGGTGACAGCTGCCTGCACATTCTTGTTACCTTGCAAAATGCTCAGGTAGCTGATTTTAGCTGTCTGTCATGCCTCAGAACACAAGGTTGGCACACCACCAGGATAACCCACACAAGTTTTGCACTGATCTTCTCCACTCCCTGCTCCCTGGAATGCCCACCAAACCCTTTCTCCAGCCACAGAGAGGCAGCAGGCACAGTTTTGTCTGCTCTGACTTGGAGGGAAAGGTGCCCTGAGCTCAGAGTCCCATCTCCAACCACACGGCAGGTTGCAAGGTCAGCACCAGGACTCTGAAAAATCCTGTGGCTGGCTGGACCCTGCCCAGTGCTCTACTTTATTATTGCAGACTTCATGTGAATAAAGACTTCTTTTCTTTGTTTAGGTCAAATGTGTTCAAGATGCAATTCGAGCCAAAAAGAAGACATTCAATTTCCTTGGAGAAATGATCTCTCTCATACCAACTGTTGGAATGTTTATTACCATGAATCCTGGCTATGCAGGTCGTACTGAGCTGCCAGAAAACTTGAAAGCCTTGTTCAGGTACTAACATTCAGGCACTTTTCAGGGAAATGAACTGATAAAGATGGTCAAGATAATGAATAAACTAACGTGTTCATGAGGTAATGTAGGGGAAAGGATCAAAATGTAATTTCTTT
Source organism: Varanus komodoensis (assembly GCF_004798865.1). Classification (NCBI taxonomy): domain Eukaryota; kingdom Metazoa; phylum Chordata; class Lepidosauria; order Squamata; family Varanidae; genus Varanus; species Varanus komodoensis. The sequence continues at coordinate 31,513,561 of NW_025335317.1, forward strand.
AATTCAAAAAGAAATCTACCTCTAGGACAATATGGGGCCAGTAAAGGACAGCATGAATGAGCTTAGAAGGCCTGACAAAGGGCAAATGTTAGCATATGACCCTGAAAGGCAATATAAACGTATCAAAACAAATAATAAATTTATCTAGTTATTATGAAGTTCTGTATTCCACCTTTCAGTTGAATGATACACATTATCTTTTGCATGAAATGCAATAATACCAATGGCTTTCATGCATTGCCAACGTAAGAGCATTTGGGTCAAATTATATGACATGTAAAACAATGAAAGCAGGATGTGATCAAGTGTAAATGGGAAATGAATTCATTCTGAGGCTTTTAAGATGAGCATTTGAAATGTAATTGCATCTGACATTTGCAATGAATGTTCACTGCAGCCAAATGAAATGGCCAGCTGTTGTTTCAGCAGTGTAATCCCTCCCGATACTAAATATCTTTCTTGTTTTTTAGGCCATGTGCAATGGTTGTTCCCGATTTTGAGCTGATCTGTGAAATCATGCTGGTTGCTGAAGGTTTCATTGAAGCCAGGCTTCTGGCTAGGAAGTTTATCACTCTCTATACCCTGTGTAAGGAGCTGCTTTCAAAACAGGTAATTAAACACATTTCCACAGGCCCATCCCACAATCAAGAGTTTGTTTTGAAAGTCATATTCCATTCCAAGACACAATGCTGTGTTCTTGCTGTTTGATCCGCTCCTGATAGAGAAGCTTAGCAGGAATGTACAGGTGCAGAGAGCGGGAACACGAAGCTCACCACGACTGCTGCTTGGCAACGTTCGTCTCAAAAGCCCTCTTGCATAGGCAAAAGCTCTCTAAAGTTTTGTGGTTTGTGGAAGGACACAAAGCTGCCATTAGAGTCTTTGGTAACAGAGGATAACCATACTAATGCACCCACTGCCTGGAGGCACTAGCATTTTTCTTACCCTTTGAAAATGGGTGTTGTGCTTCTTTTGCTTCAAATAATGCCCTTCATGGCTTGTAATACTGCCTGAACCCATTCATACCCATTCATCACCTGAAGCCTTCTCCTGACAGAGGCTTGGGGGTGGCAGCAAGGAAGAAGGCCTTCATAGGGGTGCCTCTCATCATGGAATGACCTCCCCAGTGGGCCCACCTGGTGCCAGCAATATCGCCTTTAAGTGCTAGACTAAGACATTTGACAGTATATGACGGGTCTTTCAATTGGTTCAGGGATTTCTTATTTTTATTGATTTAAAAATTGTGTGTGCACATGTATATGATTATAGGTTGCATGTGGATGGCTTTATGTGATATTACAATAGTATGTTTTATGATGTTTAATTTGTATAGAAATTCAAAAGATTTGTAATCTTTATATTCCATGGCTATGTAATGTATGAAATTAAATGAAACAAATAAATGGAGTTACATCTGGCAGGATCACTATGACTGGGGTTTGAGAGCTATCAAGTCTGTGCTGGTGGTGGCTGGTTCACTGAAGAGAGGAGATCCCGGCCGGGCTGAAGACCAGGTGCTCATGAGAGCGTTGCGAGACTTTAACATTCCCAAAATCGTGACTGATGATTTGCCTGTTTTCATGGGACTCATTGGAGACCTTTTCCCAGCACTCGATGTCCCAAGGAAGCGTGATCTCAATTTTGAAAAGGTAAATCTGTTCCTGTTGGCTGGAGCAATGGCCCCGGGAGAGCCAGGAAGTGCCATTCTGCGGTAGTATAATTGGAGCATTACATCTCTGTCCCTCTTTTTATCCCTGTGCCTTCAGGGGGACATCTTGGTGTCATGGTGGCCCTGCTTACAAAGCTTTCTTCTGTCAGAGGGAGCCTATCCAAGCAATAACCTTTCAGCTGTGGCACAGCTTGGCTGCAGGGCTTTGCTGGCCATGACAGCAAGGGAAGTGTCCCCTAAGCAGATGCTCCTCACGTCAGATCTAGGGCTGGGTTTCACTAGGATGCCTGAGCATTTGTTTCAGGTCAGATTTTTAAGCAAACCAACCTGACTGGGCTAACATGAACACCAAAATGCAGTTTTTGGGTGCTGTGTTGCTCCAGCTTTCACAGTGTATGCATTATATGCACAATGCGTGTTTTAAGGTAAAATGGTTATAAATGCATACTTAGAGAGAAATTATGTCTAGCAATGTGTATTCTGGGCAAAAAGATACTCAAAATGCTTTTTTAAATACAAAAATGTATGTAGGTTAAAATCAATTTGGAGATCAATATGAAAATAGTATGGAATGGATTTGTGGATGAATGCATGCAAAATTGCCACAGACTGCAAACAGACTGATTTCAGTGTTGCTGGCTTTAATACATTTCTTGTCTTCTCAGATCATCAAACAGTCCATTATTGAGCTCAGGCTACAGCCCGAGGAGAGTTTTGTGCTGAAAGTAGTACAGCTAGAGGAGTTACTCCAAGTCCGTCATTCCGTTTTTGTGATTGGAAATGCTGGCTGTGGCAAGTCCCAGGTAGGAGCCACACGCCAGCAGCTGAGCACTGTGTAGCTTGAGCTTCCATTCTAAACTCACATTCTCATCAGCAGGGGCTAACTGCCCCTTCTGTAAGGCTTTGAGAGCTTTCACAGAAATTGGCAGCCAATTGTCTCCAGAAATATTCATTTATCACATTTCTATACCACCCAATCGCTAAAGCTTGCTGGGCAGTTTACAAAGACTGTATTGCATGTTACTGCAATATTGTTCTTTCTATAAAAACTTTACATACAAACATATAAGCAGACAGCATTTGTTCATGCATGTGCACAGTCATTTAATAATTGTAACCATCGGCAATAATTATGGCTGCAGCATATTATGCACCAGGCTGTGAATCACCCAAATGATTAGGGCTAGAAAGAGTTAGCCTGACACTGTCTGAGTTCCAGAAGCCTCTTTAGCTAAGTAGATTGGGAGCTGCACTTCCTCTGAGGTAGGCACAGCATGATCCCCGTGGATCCTTCTATTCTTTCTTCCTCCAGCAGTGGCCAGCTAGGGCTGGGCCTGGAGGCCAAAGTGCAGGGCTCCACGGTTGAGGAGCCCCCTGCCCCCAAATAAGTCCCCATGAGAGCAGCAGGGGGTGAATGCCTCAGGGCAGCAGAAGCAAACTCCATTTTGTGCCTGACAAATGAGTGAATTTGAAATGCGAAATTGCACAGGCTCAGTGGTGTGGTTTGCTGCTTGCACAGGCTCAGTGGTTTGAAAAATCAGAGTTGGCAAACCTTTGTGCTGCTCTTGTGCTAATGTATCAGAAATGTAAAAGCAGTTGTAAATCAACAAATGGCAGCTGTAGGGAACTCCCCTGCCCACCCCATCCTGTCCCCATACAATCACTAATTCCAAGGTAAAATTCACCTGACTCCCCAGTGATTCCCATAGATAGTGCCTCCTAACCACAGTTGCCATTAGTTACTCTGCTGCATATCAGTTTAGCCTCATGAACCATAGTTTTGAGACCATAACTTCTGGAAGATTTGGATAAGTGAACAAGGTGCCTGAACACTGAACAGTGGATAGGCTGCTGTTCTGATGTGGAACCGAAGTGAAAGGAATTGATACTCTTCTATGGGTACAGGTATGTGCTTGCTTTTTGAACATGAACAGAAGAACATGGTATTTTAATTTCATCTCTAAGTGGGGAAGTATATCTTGGACAACTCCTTTCATTGTCTGGCAACTAGTAGTAAAGATGGAAGAAGCATCCAACATCTTTCTCTTGATAGGTGCTGAAATCTCTGAATAAAACCTACCAACTTACGAAAAGAAAGCCTGTAGCTGTCGACCTTGACCCTAAAGCTGTAACCTGTGATGAACTATTTGGAATCATTAATCCAGCTACCAGGGAATGGAAAGATGGTAGGAAACAGTGGAGCTGCTGACCAGCATATGTAGGGTGCTTCCGGAGGGAGGGCTCCTGGCATTGTGCAACTGCTGTTTTTGCTTCCTTAATGGGTTTTCTGCAATAAGAAATCAGCACCCATATTTGAACTGCACCTAAAATAAAAGAGGCCTGCCTTTACCAGAAATGATGGTGGAATAAAAGCTTATATAACAACATCAACATTAATATGGGATGATCATCAGTTTGGCTCTTTCCTAGAATAGTTCCATTTAAATTGCAAAAATTTCCTTCCCATTGACAACATGATTAGAATGTTGCTATAGTGTGAGTTTTCCACTAATAATATCTGATATTTTATTTCCCTTTCCAGTACTGTGGATTTTTTTCAAAACCCAGAGTATGAGGAAATAAAAAGGCCTCAGATTGCCTGAAATGATATGCATTTTGAGATGTTAATTCTGTCCACATTTACCTGGGATTATATGTGATTGAATTCAGCTGGGCTTACTTCCAAACAGATGTGCATAGGATTGCACTGTGAACTGTTGTTCAAAATATTGAGATTTAAATATGTTGTCATCTGAAACTGGTTTGACATAAAGAACCTGGTAACCAAAGAAGATACCAATGCTCTGGATGAGTATTACTCCCTCCAGTTAGATCTTCAGGTTTCCACTAAACATTCAAAGTTGGGTTGTTTGATCTTGTTTAAAGTAAATTCCTCTGTTCTAGTTAAGAAAATGTATATATAAACAAGCAAACTCAGCTCCAGCTAGACCAGGCTTCTTGAACTTGGTGCCCTTCAAATGTTTCGGACTCAACCAGCATAATCAATGATCAGGATGATGGAAATCTTAGTCAAAAACACTTGATCCAACATCTGATCTGAACTGATCTCAGCTGAGGTTTTCTGCTTAACAGGATGAAAATCTTGGTTGACTTTATCTGAATTCTGTATGCACATGTCGAACTAGCTGTATACCAGCTACATCACCAGAATTTTTCATCTGATGAGATTTTAGTATAATTGAAGATAGTATGTGCACGCAATAAAGTCCAGCATAATTTCTCTCTTCTGGGCAGGCTTGTTTTCAACTATCATGCGTGATCTGGCTAATATAACTCATCGTGGGCCAAAATGGATTGTTTTGGATGGAGATATAGATCCAATGTGGATCGAGTCTTTGAATACTGTGATGGATGACAACAAGGTCAGTACAGCAAGCCAGAAGCTCAACTATTAGACCCCACTTCTGCAAGATGAGAAAGCTGCTTCATGCTTCCTTGTCACACTACTAGGTTCTCACCTTGGCAAGCAATGAGCGAATCCCACTAAACCCCACCATGAGGCTTGTGTTTGAGATTAGCCACCTGAGAACAGCAACACCTGCCACGGTCTCCAGAGCAGGAATCCTGTACATTAACCCCGCTGACCTTGGCTGGAATCCGTGAGTTCTGGTCCCCTTTGAAGCTTATTGTATCTTACATTACCAAGGCCAGCAAGTTCCTTCATGGCATAAAGAGGAAAGGCTGATCCTGCTGTTATTGGTTGTTAGATACATACCTCTATTTTTGCAATCCCTGTCATTGCAGAGGTAGATGATGATAACACAAAGGTGTTTGCACCTTACTTGAATCCGAATATTATTAACCAAGGATAAAAGATTTCCCACTGTACAAAGCTTTGCAGTTCTTCTACAATTCCACAGTCTTTATTCCACAAACTCATTTTGTATGTAGGGAAGTGCTGATTAAATATTGGTTTCCTCACGACTTGCAGTTAGTCCATGACTGGGTATTTGAATCCAAGTCCAGATCCCCTCTCTACTTGTCAGACCTTGCCAGTTGCTGTTATTTCACCACCATGCTTTCTCCTTTGTAACATGTTCTCTTGTTCTGTGGAATAAAGAACTTCTAAGACCTAATTTTATCTTAAACAATGGTGATTTATGCAGTAGGAACTAGATTCCAAATTCTAGCATTACATGCTATGCTTAACTCCCTATCTGTATTGTTTATGTGCCACTACAATTTACTGAGCAATCTGTGATGTTCTTTCCTGCATTTAAATAGGAAAATAGTGCTCCTATATTTTTAGTGGAGGTGTCCTAAAATGATATTGTGTAAAGAGGTGTAATGGGTTGAGAGGGAGGAGTTAAGAAGTTTGCTTAAAGTAGAAGGTACATGTTCCACGCATGAGGATGCTGTGCACTTTGAATAAATAATTTTACCTCACTCTACAGAGTGGTGAGCAGCTGGATTGAGCGTCGGGAAGTGCAATCTGAAAAAGCCAATTTGATGATTTTGTTTGACAAGTACTTGCCTACATGTTTGGATAAGCTGAAGTTTGGCTTCAAGAAGATAACCCCTGTGCCTGAAGTGACCGTGGTGCAGACTATCCTGTATCTACTGGAATGCCTCCTGACACCAACAAACACTCCTCCAGATTCTTCCAAAGAGCTGTATGAACTCTATTTTGTGTTTGCTTGCTTCTGGGCATTTGGAGGAGCAATGTTCCAAGATCAGGTACCTTTAAAAAGTTAAGTTACCCTGTTCTGCTATGTAGACCTTGGTGCTACCCAGTTCTGTCATGAAAGAGCAATATTATTCATCATCAGAAGATTAGCACCCCCCATACAGAGTGCTACTAATAGGCAGTGCATTTCAGAGGGCTAAAAAAAACCTGTGCAACCATCTTCAGATCAGAAAATATCTCCACACAAAGAAAATTCTCTGATATTGCAGTAGGGAGACTTAGGAGTAATTAAAATAATCCCATGTGCTAGCACTTTCTTTTTGATTCAGCAAAAGTTTAAGAGCAGGCTAAGTCGAGATTTATCATTTTTTACTGCTATTGGTTAGGAGTCAGGATTAATACATTTACGAAATTTCTAAAAAGTTAATTAAAACTTATCAAAATGAAATGAGAAATGCAGCAAACTCATCTCTCATTTCTTCAGCAAGGAGAATCACCAACTGAGGGTAAACTGAACTGGGAATATTCAGTCACCCCAGTGGATCACAGGGAATGCATGGTGTTTTATAAAACAATTGCAAATGTGGAATCATCTAGAAATCAATATGAGGTTTCTTGATTGAAGTAGGAAAATATCAGGACAATATCACCAGAAATATGGAAATGGCTGTAGAAACAGCTTGGAAACAACACTGCATATTAATCTTAGAACTATTTTTCAAGGCAATCAGTAAGTGGTATTTGACTCCCCTGAGACTAAGTAGAATCTATGCCAGCTCAAGGAGTAAGTGCTGGAGTCATGGTTTAGTGAGAGCAGATCACGTTTCTTAGTTTTTGGTCATGCCTAAGAATCCAAAGTAACTGGCATTGATCCTGAAAACAATCAAAGATATGACTGGGCATGATCTGCCACAAATCCATTGGTGGTTTTATTCTATTATCTTAAGGGCTTGGTATGTGAGAAGGACATTGAGATAGTTGTACAAACATTAACAGCAACTCATACATGCATTGCCTGTGAGTGGAAGAAAATTAGCCTTCTATCACTTGAGGAGTGGATTAATGGGCTATAGGACATGGTATATACAATAACCATGGTATAAACTAACAACTAACAATTTTATGTTAGAGAAGGGAGACAGCAGGGAAAGAAGCTTACAGGAAACTGCAATCTCTTCATCCTCTTTTAGAATAAGAATGTCCAGCATAATACTGATCCATACGTATTGCTGTGTATGGTGTTAATGTCATTTAGATATCATATTTATAAGGCTTATATTTGCTATACTTGTACACTATTACCATGCTAAGTATATTTCACATTATTGATATTTATACTTTACTTTTATGCCTGATTGGAGTTGCAGTATGATTTTGATAAATAGCTTACTGCAATTATTTGTAATTTAGTTTTAAAACATGTAAAACTAAAAAGATGGGAAGGTCATATGGAGAACTAGTCACATAAAAGTAGTTTGTGCCACCAACTATGAGCTGATTTTTTCCTATATCAATTATTTTTGGAGCAATGCAACCATATGTGCATTCTTAATGGATCAGTTCTGATGGATTTGTTTTTGTGTTTTCTGACATCCATTATAGCATTATAACATTTTAATGAACTGGTCTTTCTAAATCAATATTAAAAACATATTAAATGTGTGTCTTTTCTGTCCAGCTCATCGACTACCGTGTAGAGTTCAGCAAATGGTGGGTGAATGAATTTAAAACCATAAAGTTTCCTTCCCAGGGAACTATTTTTGACTATTATATTGACCCAGAGTCAAAGAAATTCATGCCTTGGACTGATAAAGTGCCACAATTTGAGTTGGATCCGGATGTGCCACTGCAGGTAATCACCAGACATTTTTCTTCTGGTTTTGTTTATATTTTATTGGTACTGCTTTCCTCATAATACTACAGAAGGGATTCCAATGCTGCCCAGAGGCTCAGCATCCAGTCAATATCTCCATACAGAACAGGAAGAGTCTGGCCCACGAAGAGGGCCCTTGAGACTAGTTTCCCGTTCAGCTCGTTCTGGTATCTTATTGCCGGTGAAGACAAATATGGCACAGGTGGGGCATGCAGTAAAACGTGGCAGTGTGGACTGCTGCTGCCCAGGGCTCCAGGCACCTGGTCATGCTCTCTTCCAGGTTGCTCCATTTCCCCCTGCTCCCCTTTTTTGTTTCCTCCTCATTTCAGTAGCATTCTGTGACCATTGATCATACCCAGTTCTCAGTGGGCAGGTTTTGGGTGTTCCCTCCCTTTAGCATACTTGTACCTATACCTGTATATAAAGCAAACCTGGAGCTCCCACAACACTTCTGATACCTCTCTCTTGTTCATAGATGGTTCCGTTTTAGCTGCAAGATGAATAAATAAAGGTCATTATTAGTATATAAGATTAGCCTTGTGGTTCTTCTAGATGTGGATGCTTAAAAGGTCTGCCTGTGTCATGCTTCCATTTCGGGTCCAAAGCTAGCAGCTCTGCTTCCAGGCCTGTGGGATCCAAATGACATTCTATAGTCATGCCTGCAGTTCCCCTTTCTCCCCTGGGGAACTGCAAGGGAGGGAGGGATCTCTATCAGGAGTGTAGCATGGGGCAGAGAAAAGATTAAAATGTGAATTAGTGCAAAGTGAGCTGCTCCAGTAAATGCTCCATATGGTAATGAGTGGTAGAGAACTACTTCCAAGCCAGCCTCTCCAAGGATTAATTGACTTCTCTAGTTAAAAAGATGTTTTCTGTGTCTGATATAAAAACTGGTGCAATTCAGATTACCAGATGCTGCATTTCAGACTGCCCAAATGTTTTGAAGAACAACGAAGGGACGGCTTAATATAATATCTGTTTTGAAATAGGTGACTTGGTCTTCACAAGTGTTTTGTTGCCTAAAAAAAATATTGGCCATGTGTATTATCTCGGGTGGAATATTTTACCTGGAGAATGTCTTAACAACTCTTTCCCCGCCTCAAAATCTGTTCTGTGTGGCTTCTGTACTTCAGAAAATTATGTTAATATATTTTCACATGAGTGTTTATCTGTCTTTCAGGCCTCAATGGTACACACAACAGAAACCATCCGGATTCGCTATTTCATGGATCTGTTAATGGCCAAGAAATGGCCTGTGATGCTGGTTGGGAATGCTGGGACTGGCAAATCGGTGCTGATGGTGGATAAACTGGACACCCTTAACATGGATGATTTTATAGTGCAAGCCGTCCCCTTTAACTTCTACACAACTTCAGCCATGTTACAGTGTATGGAAACTGGACAGACTTATGTGTTGTCAGACGTAATACCTATAATAAGATAATTCTTAATGGTTATTGTTAGAACTAGTAATTAATAGGTATTTACCACACACACTGCTGCAGGAATAAGCATCCTGGGAGCATTTGGATGTGTTGAACAACTCCTGTCAGCCCTGGTTGTTAGCCATGCCCATCCTCAGCTGGATTTGATGGGAATTGTAGTCCAAAACTACTGGCCAGCACCATATTACCTACTCTTCCTGGAAACATATAGGTTGGGAAGGAAGTCTGCTGTCTTCCTCTACTACCAGCACAGCCATCGTCACCCAACTAGGAATAAGCAAATTCTTCCATTTCCATTTCCCTTTCTTCAGCATTCACATTTTTAAAAGCTCTACTTATTTCTCTCCTGAATATAAACTTTGCTAATTTTAGTAAAGCCTTCAAAAAGTAGCTGAAAAGACATTCTCATCCCTCTGTCCCCACCAAATTCAATAGATGCAGCTATTCCCAGCAAGGAGAAGACCATGACTCATACCTGCCTGCCATGAAAAGTAAAGGAAGAGGAGCCTGGCAGAAAAAAGAGCTGGCAAACCAGATTGCTGCATCCAAAGGGATTCAGACCCAGAGTGTTCAGCAAAGCACCCAAAGCCCTGGGCCTGAATGGACAAATCTGTCCATTTTTATTTGACCTACTTTTGAATTTTGTTTAATACAAAGAGGGGTTTTGGTCCCCAGAATGAAGAACTTTGTGAATTTTGGTGGATTCTTATCAAAACCAAACTAAAACAAAATGCTGACACATCCCTGCACACCATGTGCACTCACTTACCTTGGGCATGTTGCACGAAAAGGCTCTTTGGTTGGTCTGGCCATGGAAGGGAAAATGGAGTGAACTTCTCCATACAACATACTCAGGCCAGCCAGTTGCAGCTTTCATGCAACTCCCATACAGCTAAAGTGTCCTCCACAGTAAAGAGAATATTTCCTGCTAAGTAAGTCTGCTTCTCCCTTGGTGACCAGGTGTACCCGGGTGTTGCTTTTCAACTGTTACATGCTGGGCCCTAATCCCGCAACGAAGAGAAGTTGGGCAGCATTTTACCTCATCTACAAGATGAGGCCCAGTGACACCTGCTCACGGATGGTTTTCTACTTGTACAGCTATTCTTGAAAAGCCTCTGGAGAAGAAATCGGGAAGGAACTTTGGTCCCCCTGGCACCAAGAAGCTCATTTACTTCATAGATGATATGAACATGCCAGAAGTCGACAAATATGGCACCGTGGCTCCTCATACCTTGATCCGGCAGCACATGGACCACGGGCACTGGTAGGAATGCCCCTTGTCTGTTGTAACTGCTGGTTCCTGTATGTATCTGAACGATACAGCCAAATATTGTGGGTGCTAGAAGGGCCCATAAAGACCTTCCTGCTTGGTACGTGTATCCTTTCAAGGTGGACTCTCTTATGCTTTCTGCTCAAAAATTGCCATTCAGAAAAGAATCCTGACATTCACAGGGCAATAGCAAAGGCCATGTTAAATACACAGTAGAATGGCAGACCTACTGTTAGGCCACCATAAAGAGGCCTGTGCCCTCCCACCCAGCCTTCCTCTCTTGCTGCAGAGACCGTATGGTTTTGACATCTTGTGTTCAGTCTTTCCCCCCTACAACTTCAAGCACTTTCCTGTGTGTGGTATATGGAAAATAGTGCTTACACACAACATTTTTCCACATGAAGCAATTATTGTGCACTTTTGATTCCTTACTAACATTTGTTGACTTGCATGTTCTTTAGGTGATGACGTGGTCCTCCAGTTTCATTTTGGTTTTTAAGGGGAACTTTCCCAGGTTTTTCTCAGAATGGGGGAAATGGGGTTTTACAGCAGTTCAGGTGCTTTCCTACTTGCAGTGATGTGAAGGCCTTCTTAGAATCATAGGAGAGCAACGTTGGAAGGGACCAAGAAGGCCAGAAGGCCACTGAGTCCAACCAATTTACACCATCCCCACTCAGATGACTGTCCAGTTTCTTTTTAAATGTCTCTAATGTGGGAAAGCCCACAATCTTCCTAGCATCCAACTCTCTTGCACTTGCAATATTTCTTTCCCACGCTCAGCCCTAGCCTAGGAAGCATGCCAAACCTAGATGAAATCTGCAAACGCTAGCGGATCGTTCTCGTACGAAGTACACGGTCTACACACACCAAGCATGATGTGGACAATCTGCAGGTTGTGCTAGGTGTGCATGTGTAGTCCCCACCACTGCCCCCAGTATATGTGCACAAAGCCCATAACACACAAACACCCACAAGCCATGTTTCTGGAAGCAGACATTTGCTTGTGCTGCAGACGCGCAGGCAGTATATGTGCGAGCTAGTGTCACTGCAGCAGGCAGTCGTTGGACTCACTTTCTTCTGGATGCCTGCGCAGATGCTCAACCCAGGTCAGGCTTGGGGAAGAGAAAGGATGGGCTGGAGTCTTGGGAGCCAAGCCACAAAAATCCTATGGATTCCTGCCTCCAAACATTCTTTACTCTCCACTACTACTCTTATACTTGAATACTTGTAGCACAGCACCACCTAGAGGTTATATAGCACAGAAAACAGGGTAGAAAAAGCTCTTCAGAAAGAGTTCAGATCTCAATTCTGCAGTGGAACTGAAAGCAGGTACAGCAATCAAGAGCCTTATTTTTAAAACTTTATGTCCAGCACAAGGCTGACGGCTGCCTGGCTTCCCTTTGGGAGTACAACCACACTATTAGATTCCAGCATGTAAGGTTTCCACCTCTGTCTATTTCTCCAAAAGGGACAAATCCAGAGAGGACTGACGGAGACCTATTTTTACGAAATAATATTAAATCCCAGCTCCTTAGATGTTCTGCACAACCAGGTGCCAAAGGGGAAAGTGTCCAGGGGTCAATCATGAAGTACCAGTGGAGATGTGATTATCCCTTTTACAAAGCAAGAAGGAATCCCTTTTTTATTTAAGCAAGAATTGGTTAAAGACACCCTCTGCATTCTCAATGAATCACTCTGAGAATTCCACGGTGCCAATTATGAGGGAGTCTTATTTTGTAGAATGGGAATTGCAGCAAGTGATGTAACCTTGCTGGCTCAATCTCCAGGCTTTTGGCCTTGCTTTATTACAGATAGGAGAAACGATGTTGAAAGATGAGATTAGCAAATCAGCTTAAACGAGAAAAAAATGTTCATGTTTTTGATGTATGTATGTTTAGTCTGTACAAAAGCAGAGGTGTAAGGAATCTGATAGGGAGATGAAAATCCAATAGATTTCCGCAATTTGCTTCCTCCCTGTGTTCTGGTCCGTGAGCCCTGTGCTGGCACTGAAGTACAGTGGTGCAAACTGAGCCAGCTTCTGGACTTCAGCCTGTAGGCAAACCTTGGTTTGCTCTTTTTAAAAAACTGCTAATCAAATATGGGCAACTAAGTACCAGAAAAGTATGTGACTCTAGTGTGATTACTGAATTGGCCAATTCAGCACAAATCATGCTAGAGTCATGCAGTTTTCAGGTGCATAGGAACAAATTTCAGGAGTGGTTTTTTTATATCAAAATCACAGTCCATCTTGAACACAGAAATCTGAGGGGGGGAAATTACTCAGCCCATTTCTGATCAATCCTAACACCCAGCCATAATCACTATACATCCAGGCAGCATACAGACAAGCAGCAGCATCTCTGTTCTTGCCCTCCATCGCTTTTTCTTCACAATAGAAACTTTTCCAGCCCCCTGCATATGTTCAAGGACCCACCTTTTCCTAACACTAACACTAATCTGCAGTTTAACCCCAACCCTAACACTCAGCTACAATCCAGGTACATTCAGACAGCATGCAGAAAAGGAACACCCAGGCTGTTCTTGTGCTGTCTTTCTAGGCCCCTGGGTATACACCAGGGACCCAGGTTTTCCTTATGCTACCTTTAAGCTTAACTCTAGTCCTAACACCCAGGCAAAATCTTTAGCCTTCCTGACAACTTGAGGAAGCACAACACTCAGGGTGCTGATCATTCCCTTTTTCTCCCCAGTCTAGGCTATTTCCCAGCCCCTGGACATGCACAGGAACCCATATTTTTGTCATCCTAACTCTACCAAGAAGCTTATCACGAACACCACCACTGAAATATAATTCTTATACATTCAGGCAACATGTACAAAAGTGGCACTCAGAGTGTTCTTGTTGCCTGCTTGCTTTGTTTGCCCAGTCTGGTTTTTCTAACCTTAATCTGATGTTTAACCCAGACCCTAATACCTAGGTATTATCCCAATGTCCAAATTCAGACATTGTGCAGAACAGGTTCAGGTTGTTCCCATTCACTGGTCACTGTTTCTGCCAAATCCATGCCTGTTTCACTTCCCTGGACATGCACATCGACCCAGTTTTTCCTTACCCTAACCTGAAACTGAACCACAACCCTAAGAATGAAGTGGAAGCAAATTGGAAGTAGGCAGCAAATCCAAGCTCAAATGAACTGGATTTCCCTGCTTTGGTACATCTGGATATATTAGGACTATAGAAATGACCAGTGTAGCGAGAGCTGTCAATTCTGCTAGGTTAGCTACAGTGCGCTGGCTCAAATGGATCTTGACTAAGAAGCAGACCTTAATTCTCATCATGCCTTCATTGTTGTGTCTTTCCAACCTACATTTTTGCAAGACTATCAGAATCATATATCACATCAAATCTCACCTGTACCTTCAATAAGGAGAGGTCATGAAAGGAATTTGTCATTACATGACCTTTTTCTGAATACAAGTGCAAGGTTTAGGAGTCTTCCTGACTGGATAATGGTAGATAGTCCCTGCACTCCTTCTCAATGGAATCAATGTTTGCTTCTTTCTGTTAGGTATGACAGAAACAAGCTGACACTAAAGGACATTCACAACTGCCAATATGTTGCCTGCATGAACCCAACTGCTGGGTCCTTCACTATTGATTCCAGGCTCCAGGTACGCATCAGAGCGATATTATGGGGGTTTCAGTGAGCAGCAGCATCCACCTCACCCATGCAATGCTTGCTTGTTTTCACTAGGAGCCATCTTGCCAACTGGAAGCCAAAGATTAGAGCGTGTCTGGGTTAATTGGCTTTGTTAAGAAAATGATTCTTTGTAGTGACAAAGCTGTTCCTTGCAAATTGCCTTTGTTCTAGCGACACTTCTGCGTGTTTGCTGTGAGTTTCCCTGGGCAAGACGCCCTGATGACCGTCTACAGCACCATCCTAGGGCAGCACTTGGCCCTCCGGAATGTCCCCATGGTGGTCCAGAAGATTCATTCACAGCTTGTTTCTGCAGCTCTGGGTAAGAACTGCAAAAAGCAACACACACCATGGCAGGCTTTGCTTTCCCCTTTGCACCTCTCTGTTTCCTACCAGCATTTGTAACCTGCAGATCGCTGACATGATTTGGAATTCTGTCTGGAATATAGTGGGGTGACTGTCATAGGGGCCTCATGCCTGTGCCAGCCCCTTTCTGTGGAACTGAACTTTGTTCATGCTCTTTTTATGGAGCACCCACACAGCTGTCTTGTTAGATTGTTGCAGTCCAGTTTTTCTCTACTGTCTTCCCATGGCTTTTTATCCCAGCTACATGGTGATTTTTAAAAAGTTGATAATTAAAAATACCCCACACACATACACATACACACACATAGAAACACCCCACTGCTGCGAGGCAGAAACTGACATGGGATAGTTAAGTGAAGTTATTTTTATAAAAGTTTATATTTGTTGTTAGTCGCGAAGTCGTGTCCGACCCATTGCGACCCCATGGACAACATTCCTCCAGACTTTCCTGTCCTCCACCATCCCCAGAGTCCTCTTAAGCACACACAGACTGCTTCAGTGATTCCATCCAGCCACCTCATTCTCTGCCGCCCCCTTCTTTTGCCATCTATTGTTCCCAGCATTAGGCTCTTCTCCAGTGAGTCCTTCCTTCTCATTAGGTGGCGAAACTATTTGAGTTTCATCTTCAGTATTTCGCTTTCTAAAGAGCACTCAGGGTTGATCTCCTCTAGGACTGACCGGTTTGATCGCCTTGCAGTCCAAGGGACTCGCAGGAGTCTCCTCCAGCACAATTCAAAGGCCTCAGTTCTTCAGTGCTCAGCCTTCCTTATGGTCCAGCTTTCACAGTCACACATTGCAACTGGGAAAACCATAGCCTTGACTATACGCACTTTTGTCAGCAGGGTGATGTCTCTGCTTTTTCGTATGCTGTCTAGATTTGCCATAGCTTGCCTCCCCAGGAGCAAGCGTCTTTTAATTTCTCGGCTACAGTCAGTGTCTGCAGGGATCTTGGAGCCCAGGAAAATAAAATCTGTCACTGCCTCCATTTCTTCCCCATCTATTTGCCAGGAAGTGATGAGACCAGATGCCATGATCTTAGTTTTCTTAATGTTGAGTTTCAAGCCAACTTTTGCGCTCTCCTCCTTCACCTGCATCAAGAGGCTTTTTAGTTCCTCTTCACTTTCTGCCATTAGAATGGTATCATCTGCATATGTGAGGTTGTTGATATTTCTCCCAGCAATCTTACTTACAACTGGTGATTCATCTAGCCCCGCCTTTCTCATGATGTGCTCTGCATATAAGTTAAATAGGCAGGGCGACAGTGTACAGCCTTGCCGAACTCCTTTCTCAATTTTGAACCAATCAGTGGTTCCATGTCCAGTTCTCACTGTTGCTTCTTGACCCACATACAGGTTTCTCAAGAGACAAATAAGATGGTCTGGTACTCCCATCTCTTTAAGAACTTGCCACAATTTGTTGTGATCCACACAATCAAAGGCTTTAGCATAGTCAATGAAGCAGAAGTAGATGTTTTCTGGAACTCCCTAGCTTTCTGCATGAGCCAGTGTATGTTGGCAATTTGATCTCTAGTTCCTCTCCCTCTTCTAAATCCTGCCTGTACTTCTGGTAGTTCTCGGTCCACATACTGCTGGAGCCTGGCTTGTAGGATTTTGAGCATAACTTTGCTAGCATGTGAAATGAGTGCAATGCTGCAGTAGTTTGAACATTCTTTGGCATTGCCCTTCTTTGGGATCGGAATGGTTTGCCTTGGATTCGAACTGAGATCATTCTGTCATTTTGGAGATTGTATCCCAGTACTGCTTTTCCTACTCTTTTATTGACTATGAAGGCTATTCCATTTCTTCTGAGGGATTCTTGCCCGCAGTAGCATACCTGATGGTCATCTGAATTAAATTCACCCATTCCTGTCCATTTTAGTTCACTGATTCCTAAGATGTCGATGTTCAGTCTTGTCATCTCTTGTCTGACCACATCCAGCTTGCCTTGACTCATGGATCTTACATTCCAGGTTCCTATGGAGTATAGATCTTTACAGCATCAGACTCTCCTTTCACCACCAGATACATCTGCAACTGAGTGTCCTTTTGGCTTTGACTGAGTTGCTTCATTCTTTCTGGCGCTACTAGTACTAGCCCTCTGCTCTTTCCCAGTAGCATATTGGACACCTTCCAACCTGAGGGGCTCATCTTCCGGCGTCATATCTCTTTGCCTTTTGGTACTGTCCATGGGGTTTTCATGGCAAAGATACTGGAGTGGGTTCCTTCCTCCAGTGGATCACGTTTTATCAGAGCTCACTGCTATGACCTGTCTGTCTTGGGTGGCCCTGCACGGCATAGCTCATAGCTTCATTGAGCTACGCAAGCCCCTTCGCCACAACAAGGCAGTGATCCATGAAGAAGAAAGTTTATTTAACTAATACTATATTTCTGTTAGGATTATGAGAATTTATAAGTTAAGCAAAGTTTTTTTGTTTATTTATTATATTTATATCCAACATTTTTTTTTACTTTTAAGTAACTGACGGTGGCTTACATAATTCTCCTCCTCTCAATCTTACCCTCATGACAACCACCCTGTGAGGTAGGTTGGGCTGAGAGTCTGTGTCTGGCCCAAAGTCACCCAGTTGGCTCCATGGCTGAGTAGAGACTAGAACCCAGATCACCTGAGTCCCAGTCCCACACTCTTAACCACTGCACTACACTACACTACACTACACTACCCTGCACTGGCTCTTAGTCATCAATAACATGAACCATAGCTTACAGACATACTTCCAAACATGGTTTAAATCCTAGTTTATGGTCAATCTTTAACTATATTTTAGTAAGTCAGATACCAACCTTAAGTTGTACAAATAGCAAACCATGGTAAAGCACTACATCACAGTCACTTTCACAAGGCCATATAAGTAGCCTGTGGAACCTGTAATGCTTAAATTATCCTCACTCAGACTCCTATGCCATGAATAACTCTCATCCAGCAAACCAAGCTGAATTTTCCATTGAATTAGATTCGCTCAGGTGCCATGATGCTTGTGGTCTAGAATGAAACAGTCCAGTGTGTTCCCCAAAAAGTTTAAATAATTGGAAGCAGATAATTTCCACTTGGCCAAAAAGAGAAAGCGCTTAAGAACAGATGGAACATCTGGATGAACTAGATAAGAATGTGGAACTGGCCCACAGTGCTCTCTTCAGGAAATGGATGTGTTTCTTTTCCTTCCGTCCTTCATTCTTTTCTTTCTTTCTTTCTTTCTTTCTTTCTTTCTTTCTTTCTTTCTTTTTTATCTATAAAAAATAAAAAGGGGGAAATGGATGTGTGAATGAATTTACAAAGTTGTCCCCATATAGTTGATATGTAGTTCTCCTGAGGCCTGGGGCTGGTAGGAATACCTTTCAGGGATGAGGAGAATAGGGGAAGCTAGCCATTCTTCTCAAACATTATTTTTATCATAGCCAGAGAAGAGCTGGCAACTTTAAAAGCCTATCCCCCAGTTTATATTTTTGGAATTTTGTATTTAAATGGAAAACAGACGATAGCTTTCATAATAAGCCTGTCATAAATCTGTGGCATATTGCTATTTGCTCCTTCCAATTTAAATTCCCCATTTCCCTTCAAACAGCCCTAATCTCTTTCTTTTGATGTATATTTCCTGTATTCCTCCACAACAGCCTTGCATCAGAAAATTACATCCACCTTTCTTCCTACGGCCATAAAATTCCACTATGTTTTCAATCTCCGGGACCTCTCGAACATTTTCCAGGTATAATATCATTTTTCTATAGCTTTCCCTTATTCCTTTGAATGAGAATGGTCCTGGCAAAGCAAAAAATTTCAAACTGAAGTTGGAGCTCTGGATTGCAGGTGGGGAAAAGGTAGAATGTTTCCTACATATGAGTGCTTTCTGTATGACTGAGGCCTAATCCTGTGGTAGGCCTGTGCTAGTATTGGTTGGTCAGCACTTGCTCGAGAATTTGAACAAATGGCCCAGAGAGATATCTCATCTCCTCATAGTCTTCCTTCTCTATGTATTCTTGGAGGTTTTCAGCTGTAATTGACCAAGAAAGGGATCTTGGGGTTATGGTGGACAACATGATGTCAACCTAGTCTGCAGTTACTGTGAAAAAGGCAAACTCCATATTAGGAAAGGAATTGAAAATAAAACTGTCAATATTCTACTTTCCTTATACAAGTCTATGGTGCAACTGCACATAGAATGCTGTGTGCCGTTCTAGTTGCCACATCCAAAAAAGGGCACTGTAGCGTTGGGAAAAGTGCAGAAAAGGGCAACTAGGGCTTGGATCATTGCCCCTGTGAGGAAAGATTACGATAGCGGAGAGTAGAGAAAAAGGCCAGGGGAGACATGATAGAGGTGTACAGAATTAGGCATGGAGAAAGGGGAGAGGGAGGCATTTTTTCTCCTCCTCCCATAATGCTAGAACCCAAGGCGATCTCATGAAGCTAACTGGTTAGGAGGTTCAGGACAGATAAAAGGAAGTTCTGCTTCACAGAAGCATAGTTAAAGTATGGAATTCACTTCCATGAGATGTACTAATGGCCACCATCTGAAGAGCGTTAAAGGAGGTTTGGGTGAATGCATGGAGAAGGCTATCAGGTCTACAAGTCTTAATGGCGATATGCCACCTCCAGTGCCTACGGACACAGGTTGCTAAGGAACTTGGATAGGAGGATGCTGTTGCACCCATATCCCACTTGTGGGATCCTGTGGGCAGTTGAATGGCCACTGGATCCCAGCCAGCTGATGAACAGAAGGCTGGCCTGGATGGACCACTGGTCTGATCCGGCATTGGCTTTCTTATGTTCTTCTGCTGTAAGTTCTCCACTGCTATCACCCCCCGCCCTTCTCCATGTCAGCTCCAGCTTCAGAAACAGTTTCTGCTTTCCTTGATTTAGCATGACTCTGTCCTGCTATCATTATCAATTTATGTGGTAGGACAGCTGTTCTGGCAGAAGGATGTACAATCTGTTTGCACTCCTATAGCTGCTGTATGTACAAGGACCCTGGGGAACAACTGGCTTTCCCAGAAGCAGAAAAGCAGATCGCTGCTGTTGTGGGGTGTGTTTTTTTCCTGTTGTTTTCTGTTTTCTTTGTCTGACGGCTCACTGCTCAAACTCATGCTTACAACAAGCAACTGAAATGCCCCTTATCCCATCATGCTTTGCATTTTGAACAGTGGGTTGGAATACTCCACTGTGTTGCCAGAGCATTGTTGAGAATAGTCAGATTATTTACATATTGGTGTCAGGGATAATGCAGCACAAAGGTCTGAGGCAAGGGTGGGTCATATACAGATGTATCAAGGCTGATTTTTGTGGAGTAACTCATACTTGGGAAGCTCCCTGGAAGTTCATTTCTGCATATAAACAAGAATCATAGAATCACGGAATAGCAGAGTTGGAAGGGGCCAGGAAGGCCTCTGGTCCACCCCCCCCCCCCCGCTGTTGCAGGACACCAAGTTACTCTATCCCACTCAGATGGCTCCCCAGTTTCCTTTTGAATGTCTCTAGTGTGCGAAAGCTCACCACCTCTCTAGGCATGCCTCATCCCCTGCACGTTCTCCAGGTATTTTGCTGGCACACCATGGAAATTCAACAACAGTGCAATAAGTTTGGTGGAGGGGGGGTATGGCTCCAGGGTGGGCAATGCAGCCTCCAGCCATTGGAAGTTGCTCACCCCTAATCTGCAGGAAAGGTGTACTCATACGGTTTCTTTAAATCTCAGCCTGCTTTGCCGTGTTTCTTCTTGTTTGAGCCTCAGTCCAGGAAAATGGATCTACACTAAAACTTGGCAAACATGCCGCATATCAGATCACATAATTAGCCCCAATCATGTCAAACCCTCACAGTCCCTGTTCAGGAACATTTGTCAGCCCCATTCATTCAGAGGCTGTAATGGTTATTTTTATATTATATTTATACCCTGTATTTCCTCTTGGAAAGAATTCAAAGTAGCTAACAAGGTTCTCTCCCTCTCCATTTTATCCTCACAACAACCCTGTGAGGTAGGTTGGTCTGAGAGTCTGGGACTGGCCCAACGTCACCCAGTGAGCTGCATGGCTGAGCTAGAACTAGAATCTGGATCTCTCATGTCCTAGTGCTTATCTGGGTCTGTGGGGTCTGATTTGTGAGCAGCTGTAAAGAACCGTGCACCATCATAGGAAAGAGAAGTCTGGGGATAACCTAGAGTTGACCTTAAGAATAAGAGGGCATGGCACAGAGGTAGCGAGGACAAGCAAGGTGGGCCCTGGCACCTTGGAAAGCTCTGTGCAGTGGGTTTCAGAAGGTGCTGTGCTTGCTTCAGCAGCACAAGCACTAGGAAGTTACCTGGGCCGTGGGTCCACACAGACCGAGCTGAACCTCCTGTCTTTGACAGGGACTGCTGTTCTCCACACACGAGTGCCTCAAGATCCCATCAGACCTAGTGCGACTCTGGCTGCATGAAGCTGAGCGAGTTTATTGTGACAAACTCGTGGAGGAGAAAGATCAAGAGAGCTTTGGCCGGGTCATGATGGCAACTTGCAAGAAATTCTTTGAGGTGGTGATGTTGTCTGTCTTCTTTTCTTCTTCGGATAATCCTCTAAATTCAGGGATGAACTTGGATGCAGCTGGGATGCCTGCAGGCTCTTTCAATATTAGTAGTGGGCACTTAACTAATTAACCAAGTACTGCTCCAAATTTATTCTGAAACTGATTCACAAGGGCTTCCTTAAGCTAGAAACAGGGAACCTTTGTGGGACTTAAGGCTGGGTAAATCAAAGATTCTGTCTCCAATCTGCAAACCTCCTACCTCCTCACCCGAAGTTCTTCTTGTTCTAGAGGAAGAGCTGTATCACAATTGCCATTTTGGATAAGTTGCTAACAGCTCAACTGCGGCAGAGATCCGCTTGCTTGCTCTGCAGCACCCGTGCAGGCCTAATCCAAAGGCCTGCCATTGTTTAAAAGAATGGAAAGCAAAAAGCAGGTCCTAAGATGATGATTGTTCTTTCTGCAGGACATGGGTGACAATGTTGTCTTTGCAAAGCCCAACATTTTTTGCCACTTTGCTCAGGGCATTGGAGATCCAAAGTATCTGCCCGTTTCCAATATTCAGTCCCTGAACAAACTGCTTGTGGAAGCCTTGGACAGCTACAATGAGGTCAATGCAGTCATGAACTTGGTGAGTGAAGCTGAAGCTGCTGAAACGGAAGATGATGCTGATCCTCTAGGGCAGGTGAAGCTACACAGGAGCTTCATTTGTCCCTGCCACAAAGTGCACGCACACAAAGGCACTCTATAAAGCCTACAGAGCACTAAGAGAGTCAAAATTTAGCTTGATAGCCAAGGTATTTGGCACTACTGAACACTATGCCATCATTTGCTGCTGAATTTCTGTGGCAAAGCCCTGGTCATTTAAAAACAAAAATCAGACGTAATGCCCCCCTCCCCTCCGCCGCCACCAAACTGTACCCTGAGGTGTCTGCAGAGCCAAAACAGCTCCAGACTTCCTGCAGCTGCTCGGCACTCTTTTGTGGCCTCTCCTTTCTCTTACACTCCAGATGTGACCAAAGTTTGAACCACTTCTGGTGCTTTTCCCTGCCCTGCACTGATGGCTTCCTGTTTCAGTGCTTAACACTTTGTTCTCCACCTTGACTATTCTTTCCACACACACGTGTGTGTGCGCACACACCATATATTGTACATTTATCTCATGATTAGTGAATTGGGGAACAAGTTTCAATGGACTGAATAGTGCCAAATGTATGCACAGATTAATGGTGTATCTCTACAGACATTGTTAACATTGTTGGGCTGTGCAATGTTTTAATAACTGTAGTAGGAAGTGGATCTGGAGTCCCTGAGAAACCATTAAATGTCCAGAGTTGAACAAGTTTGGAATGGGAGAACAGTGGGCATGAGGCATCCAGATGGATTTGGTGAATAGTTGTTTGTGCCCAAAGTTGTCCAAGGCACCATGCAACTGTGATCCAATGTGAAATGATATGAAATTAACCTTGCAGGAGGATTGGAACCACTGACATGGTGCCTTCAATGCCCATTCCATCAATCAGCCCACCATGGTACCAAAGGTTGTTAAGCGATTAGGAAGAATTAACAGAGTTCCATTCTGTATCCCAGACTTTTGTACAGTAGGCATTTTACAAGTGATTTTATGCCTGCTTCTCCCTGATAGTCACACTTTTGTGCACGCTTCTCTATTAGGTACATTTTTCCTGTGTTTAACTTGCAAACTGCACCGTAAAATTTGGAAAGTGAACTTATCGCCATATACCTGCATTTCAGGTCGTACATTGGTTCAGGAAGTGCAAATCTCATAAGCTCACGCTAAAATGTGAAGTGAACCAATTTCTCACCCAACTCTAATGTAGACCACACAAACTCTTGTCTTGCTAAGAAAGTTCTGAGCATACTAAAATGGGCTGGTTTATAGCATAGCATTTGTCTGATGCTTTTACTTATACTCTGTCTGCTGCAGTCTGTGCTAGTGTATATTTCTGCTTGCCATAATTCGTGCTACTAATAAACCATCCCTATCTATTGCAGGTGCTCTTTGAGGATGCTGTCTCGCATGTCTGCAGGATCAATCGCATCTTGGAGTCTCCCAGAGGGAACGCCTTGTTAGTGGGTGTCGGGGGCAGCGGCAAGCAGAGCCTGTCCCGACTGGCTGCCTATATAAGCTCTCTGGATGTATTCCAGATCACACTGAAGAAAGGCTATGGAATTCCCGACCTCAAGGTGAGACGCGGAGTCGTCGTCTCGAGGCCCAATTTAGCGAATTACTGCAGTGCATTAAAAAAAGACCCATATTGGACACCACAAGCCGAGTGCAGAGCCATCTTGCTTTCGACCGGCACAACCTTGTCAAGAACATTGTTCTCTGTGTGTGATAGCACCATGTCCACTGGGCATATTCCCAGAAAGAGTGATTTTGGGAACTTTCAGCGTAAGAGAGACAAGAAGATTTTGGGAAGGAAGGAAAATGGGTGATACGAAGTTACATGAGTATAAGCAGGGTGTTCAGTTCCATGTGCTTTCAAGCCATTAAGAAAGGCATAGACATTATTGAGTGAGATTCTGTCGGTGAAAAAATATTTCAGCAAATACTTAGGGTATCTAGTCCAACAAAATCTATGAGATTCAGGTATTTGTTTTTAGCAGATACAAACTCGTGACTCTTTAGAACCCTGCCAGTGCATGGCTTAAAAAAAATTGCACAGACCAAAGTGGTCGTGTGTGCAATGATGGCGTGTGCAAAACTCCAAGCAGCTTAGCTTTTGCATGTCGCGGTGAACGCCGAAAGCCTGTTCCTACTGCAGTGTTAACTCTATTGCATTCTGAATAACATTTATAAAATTGTCTCAGTAAATGATATTTCATGGCAGGAAGTCAGCACAGATATTTCCTGTCAGCACTGCAGCTGCCGCACAGAGAGAGGGTTGAGAAAAGGCCCTCAGCAGCGTGGTCTGGTGAACTCCAGCCTTAAACGGTCTGCCTTAGGGTCTCATCTCTGTGCAGCTGAATCAGACCCTAACTTAAAGGCAGTTTGTTCCACGCAAAGTGCATTTCTTGAAGAAAGCTGCTTGGTGTGACAGGAGGATGCATTTTTGCGAATGTGTCCTGGCTATGAACCCTTCTGGCCCACAATGCAGAGTGACTTGCATGCGCTGTGGCAGATTTGTAGAACAGATGAAGATGCCATGCCCAAGCCACTTCTCATCTGAACATAGCTGTAGAGCAGCCTGTCCCTGCCTGACAGCCAGACTGCTGGAGCGCAGCAGCTGTTATGCTTGCCCAAATTCTGTTTGGTTCTCCTAGCCTGAGCGGTGCACATCGGGGACCCTCTGGGGAAATGCGAGTCATTGTGGCACGCTGGTTGGGAGGTGCCGGAGTGCCACCTTGTGATCACCAGGGAGTGCACTGGTTAGGGTTTCCCCCATGCCATTATTGATAAGGGTGATCACAGCTGGAAAGATACGCTCTGGATCAAGGACAGAAACACTTCTTTTTCTACCTGTTCTCTTTCTCTGGTTCAAAGATACAACTAAAGCATTGAAATTAGAATACAGGCCTGAATGTTCATGTTTAGCCCATAATTTAACCCAGCCTTTACACAGGAAGGTTACTTCTGTCCCATGTCGGATTCAGGAACTATTTCAAAGCATCGTTGAAGCTCAGAAATAGTCCAGAGGAATCTTTTTATGGGAGTAACCGACACGTATCTGTTCTGTGGTTCAGGCTGACCTGGCTTCCCAGTACATCAAAGTTGCTGTGAAGAACACCCCCACCGTGTTTCTAATGACAGACTCGCAGGTTGCCGAGGAGCAGTTCTTAGTTTTGATCAATGATCTCCTGGCATCTGGTGAGATCCCAGGGCTATTCCAGGATGACGAGGTGGAAAATATCATTGGCTCCATGCGACCCCAGGTGAAATCTCTTGGCATGCAAGACACTAGGGAAAACTGCTGGAAATTCTTCATTGAGAAAGTCCGAAAACAACTGAAGGCAAGCTGTCCTTTTCTGTCCCAATGGCATGACTGCTGGGGAAAGGGGGTATTTATTCCAAATATCTCTGTAACTGGTGCACAGAACATACTGCTGCCTGGCTCTGTGTGCTGTGGCTGCAGGGTTAGCTGTGCCACGTGACAAGGGGAAACACTTTCCTGCAGTTTTTAAACACAATTTCACAGTGGGTTATGGGGAGGGGAAAATCTAGTATTATTTGTAAAAACAAAACAGCATACTAATTCCTGTGTTATTCTGCTGTATGAACAGCACCCCCTAGAGGTTCTGCAGAGGGAAGTATAGAAAAGCAAGAAAGGAAAGTGTTCATGTAGAACGCCAGTTATAATTCTGCAAATGAACCAGAATGTTAGACACAGGAGATTAAACAGCCTCACCTACAATAGCTCTAAGTCAGGAGTTGAAGCTGACTCAGGTTCCAGTAGCTTTGAAATACAATAATGTAAACTGACCTTCAATGGTATCTGGACAAGGAGGAAAAAACAGGGCAATGGGCGATGCCTGCAAGAATGACAGATTCTTAGGTCAGTCCATTAGCTATTAGCAAGAGCTGCACTCCCACAAGTAGGCCACACATTCCTTTCCTGCTTCCAGATCTTATCTGTCTAGTACTAATTTAAAGGCAGCACTTGAAAGATATGCTATGGAGGCATGATAACATGATCCAAGAAAGAATGGTAAAGTGACAAAGCTTATTATTCTCCTCAGGCTGAATCAAAACCTGGTTGAAGAAATCCCTTCCCAATCTGCAGTTATCTCTGCCCCATATCCTGAGCCTTGTACCCAAGTACCCAAGCATTGCTGATTAAAAAAAAGACTTATAAAAGTGTCTGCAGCACATTAGCATCCATTCTACTGTGGAAAGCCTACATGCAGTGGAGCATCCAGTTGCAATGCCAAACTTCTGCTCAGAGCTTTGGGCCCAGGCAAGCTGCTGTTGAAACAGAAGCAAGGGGACCACCCCCTCAGAGTTTGCAATATTGAGGAGTGCATCCATATGGTTTACCCTGCTCTGTAACCTGCTTTTTCTCAGAACAGCTGAACTCATACTTTGAACTAGTAAGATCCAGCTTCTTAAGGTTTTGCTATTGTTTTGCAGTGTGAGATCAGTCCTTTTCAGTTTTCAGTCCCAGACCATCAGAAACCCATTGCTAAGAAGCCAGGGCCCTAAAAGACTGAAAATGATTGGAGTTTAACCTTCTGGCTTCTGAGTAAATTGATATTGACAGCCCTGCGTGCTAAGTGATCCCCTCCTCCTCGACTCCAGGTGATCCTGTGCTTCTCTCCTGTGGGATCAACGCTGCGTGTTCGAGCAAGAAAGTTCCCTGCTGTAGTGAACTGCACAGCTATTGACTGGTTTCATGAATGGCCCGAAGATGCGTTGGTGTCGGTCAGCGCAAGGTTCCTTGAGGAGACGGAGGGAATTGAGGTGGGTCTAGACTTCCATAGCATCATTTATAGCCATGCCTGCAGCCTCCCTTGGTATGAAACAAACTTAGAACAATGTCACAGCCAGTGTTCCTTTATTGTTTCTGTGTTCTGCCAAGGTTCTGCATCAAGGTTGTGATATGCATCAAGGATGAATTGTTTTTTATTGTTACATCTATATCCCTACCGTTTCCCCTCCTCCAAGGAACTCAAGACAGTTTATATGATCCTCCTCCTCTCTCATTTATCCCCACAGCAACCCTGTGAGGTAAATGAGGCTGAGAGTTGCCCAGTGAGCTTCACAGCTGAGCACAGGGCCAAGACTGCCTTAGTCCCAGTCCAGTCCTTTCACCACTACACCACGCTGGTTCTCAGTCTAGCTCTAATGAGCTTTCTCTCTAGGCATAAAGTCTCAAAATGTAGGCTGCGTACAAAGGAACCCATCAACCAAGTGCCTGTCATGTTCTAATCTGGGGTATGGCATGGCCATTGATCTATCTGCTGATTAATAGAGGATTAGACTAAATATGCAAGGGATAATTTCTCTGACTCAAGGTCTGTGACCCAGGTCACACAATAATCTAAACCAAGGGAACACAATCTTTTCCCAAGGGTTCTAGCTGAGTATATGCTCCACACTTATGGTGTCTCTTGCTGTTTGAGGCCTAGACAGTGGGAATGCTTGCTTTACCTGTCATCTCCTGAGTGGGTCAAATATATATTCCCAAGGGTATATGTTGAGTGGCAAGGACGACACATGTGCACACATGTGCTTCTGCAGCAGCATCAAGGTGTGACGCCCACTCCTCTCAGCCATCTTAAACTGCCAAGCAGAGTGAAAAATGCTCTAGGAATATGCACTATGGTTCCTGCCATAGAAACCTCATTCCTAGTGATCCCCAAAGGCAGTAACCTTTGTATAGGGCCTGCCTCCTTTGAAATATTCTAGTCTGCCCTTTGCTTTTCTAAAGTTACTATAGCCACCTATGTAACAATATTTTAAGACTAAGAAATTGTATTTAAGCTAGCCCCAGGGAGAGCAATCAAGATTTTTTATTTGTGCTTAAGAAGACAGAACATTAAGCACCAGATTGGGCTTCAAAAACCTATACAAACTAATGAAATATAAAACTCCAGTTCATTTCTGATTATAAGTAGAATCAAGCATGCAGCCTGGCTGCATTATATCAGTTTCCCAGTCCCACCAAGCCCAACAAAAAGCATAAGAAGGGTATTAAAACTTCTTTGTTTTTAAGCTAAGAGTAGTGTTCTCACTTAGAATCAGCTAATTTGTGGTCAAACAGGGCACACCTCAGCAAACATGTCATTATATCTCTGTTTGTTATTACCACGTATATTTCTATATGTGTTTAATTTACAAATGCAAGAAAGGGGAGGGGAAACCTTTGAAAACCTTGCTTTACAGATCTTTGCCTGGTGTTTTCACTTGTTGGAAAGAACCTGCCATCTGCCACATATTTGTTTTATTTTTGACATGTGCAGAAATAAAAAGCTGGGTGCAACTTCAACACCACAGAGTCCCATTTCATTTCTAGAGAGAGATTCACGTCAGTGTCCCCTTGAGACTAGTTAAGGCTAATGTTCACCAACAGAGCCTTTCTTGTTTCTTTCCTTCACTCACATGCCTTCCTCCCCAAAGCACATTAAACTTTAATAGGCCCTAAGTTATACAGCAATGCCCATGTTGCATATTTAAAGCAAAGGAAATTGGGGTGTGAGAAACCTCAGGTCCTTGGAGCAGCATTCATTCACCACTGCATTTCCCCAGGTGAATCAGGTGTTAAATGATGCACTCTGAAGAAACAGCAGCTGCGTACCTTGATATTAACATTGTGGGTCCCAGCAATTTCTGTGGCACCCAGTTGCATCTTTTAAGCATGTATTGCTTTATCAATGATGCTCTGGCTCCCTTCCCCAACCTGGTGCCCTCTAGATATACTGGTCAGCAACTCCCAGCACCCTGCACCTTTGGCCATACTGGCTGGGGCTGTTAGGGGCTGAAGTCCAAAACATCTGGAGGGAGTCAAGCTGGAGAATGTTGACCCAGAGGACTGTGCTAGAATTCCCCCTAGCTGCCTGGGCAGAAGGCATGGTTCTGTGCCAGTGGCCATTTGTATTTGAATAATAAAGTATGAAAATAATTGGGATAATACTATAGGTGAATGGACACATTCTAAATACTAAAATGCAGGAGGAGAAATACAGGCATAAATTGAAAGCAAACATGTCTGTAAAAATCATAAAACTGAATGCACAGGTTAGTAAAAACTGTCCATATAGATGTACTGACAATATACTACATCTCTGATAATCATCCATTGTTTTACAAGGCTAATTGATACCTTATGGTCCCTCTTGCAGCATGGTGTCAAGACTTCTATCAGTCTGTTTATGTCATTTGTCCACAAAACTGTCAATGAAATGTCCAAGGTCTATTTGGCCACTGAGAGACGCTATAATTACACCACCCCAAAAACCTTCTTGGAGCAGATCAAACTATATCAGAACCTGCTGGCTAAGAAAAGAAGAGAGCTTATTGCCAAAATTGAGAGGCTGGAGAATGGTTTGATGAAACTCCAGAGTACCGCCTCACAGGTATGTGACTGGCTGAAATTCTTTTGTTGTCCTGGAGTGACAGTTCCAAGCTTACCGCTTGAGTGTTGTTGGCTGCCCACAATTGCCGCACAGTGTACTTTGAATTACATTTAGAGAGAGTTAGCTAACAAATGTACTGATTGCTATGTTTGGGTCAATGGAAATGTATGTTGTATGGTACCTTCTGTGAAGTTATAGTCAAGATGAAGCTTCAGACTCTACTTCCCTCAATAGGCTAATTATTCCATATGAAGAACTAGTGTGTGTTTCAAACTCTCTTCATCCATTGCCTTCTAATTCCTGCAAGCTGGTAACAGCTCAAATTGATTTTGAGTGGGAAAGGAATAGAGGAGCCTTTCTGTGTCCTCCTTTCAGCCACACATACCTCCCTCTCCCAGTTCACAGTGTGGCTAGACTGATTCTGGCAAAAAGTGAGGGACAGAAGAAGATAATGGGATCAAACTAACTTAATCACAAAAATACTGGATGCAACAGCCTGTAAAACTGACTGAAGTATTGTCCGCACTGCTGTACAAAAAGATCAGGGACATGAGTTAACTGCACCACCGAGAATGAGGGAGTTTTTATCCAGGTTGGCACTTAACACAAGAGTATAAACACAAATAACAAGATTTGCTCATCTTGAATGTACTTCTGGTAAGATGTTTTTTTTTTTTTTCCAATGAATCACTTGGCATCTTTTCATTTCATTAAGAGCAGCCGTGTATAAGCGCAATTTGAATTGGAGCGGTTAAATGCGGGGACTCACCTTTCCTCCCTGCACTATTTCCCTGCTTTAAACCATCCCTCTGGAGCTGCAACTTGCTGCAGAGTGGAGGGCGGGGACAATTGACAGTGGGATCTTCTGAGCTCAAGAGGATCAGAGCCCATCAGGCACAGCAGGCAGGACACACTGTAGACATGCCAGGGTTGTCTCGCCTGATCTGCAGAAGGTGGCAGGTGTTTAGGCTGATGTCTGTATGGGAGCCCTCCAATTTGTTTCAAGGGCAATTCTGTTTGTTCTTGCTTCCCTTTTTTTCTGTGGCCTTGGTTTCCCATCCTTTTCTGAATACCTACTAACACTGTTTCAGAGAACTAGTTTCTTAATAAACTAGGATTTATCAGAAGTCAGGTGGGATATGCTGAATTTTTGCCCACAAAAAAAATTAAAGCAAGGGAGAGATTTCAGGGGCTGAACAAAGCCTTTCCTAAAACTAGCCCTTCCTCATTTTCTGCACATTCCTAGCTCACTTGATTTGCACTGCTTTTAAAGCAAGCACTTCCCTCTGAAATTATCTCATCTAATCAAGGAATTACGCAGGCAATATGATGTTCTGCTGTCACAGCAGTTTTCTCAGAACTCTGAAAACAGAAAGCAAAGCCTTTGCTCAGAATGGGCTTCCTGATGATGCCTCTCGTAAGCAATCAGATTTGACTATATGATGTCACAAATCCAAATCAGAATGAAGGCAATGCTTCTTGCTTTCACTCTGAAGGGTGTAAATAGTCTCTACTTCATTTCCTGAGGTGAAAGAAATATCTTTAGGAAAGTGCCAAGACAATGCAATTTACAGAGTATAGGAGACATGGAGCTTTAGATATGATCATGAATTGTGTCTACAAACCCCTTGTTTCAACTCAGATTCTAGAATTTACTCTCCCATTGGACATGGTAGGTTGATGATCTGAAAGCCAAACTTGCTGTTCAAGAGCTGGAGCTCAAGCATAAGAATGAAGATGCTGACAAACTGATCCAAGTGGTGGGAATTGAAACAGAAAAAGTGAGCAGGGAGAAAGCAATTGCTGATGAAGAAGAGCTGAAAGTGCAGGTCATTAATACGGTAAGTAAATATTTTTTCTGGTGATGAACTGACAGGCATATAATTTGCAGGATATGAGGAAAGGGTGAGGGATCAATGAGCCAAAGACAGGGATGTCTTTGCAAGAATGTGGGTCATTTCTGAGAAGCATTTTCCATTTGTAACATGCCGAGGATCTAGACAGCAAGTTTTAATTCCTGGAAGCTTTTGCTTAATCACAACGGGGTTTTATTATCCAGCTGTTAATTACTTCCATGTGTCATGCTGTAGTTTTTAGTGGAGCCAGCCAAGTTTTCATAGAAGTTTAGGGTTGCAGTGGAGCCCAGGTGTCCTCTTGCCCAATCCTTTCTGGAAAACAGGATCTTGCTGACAAAGAAGCTGCAAATACAGAACAGGATGCAACACTGGGCAGTCTGTTTCTGCAGACCTCCAGTTCTGCTAATCACTACCATTTACTCTGAATCTTTGTAGAGCAATACCTTTATACAATGTGGTAAACAGCACAAAATCAGTGTACTTAGTAACAAACATTGAACTCTGGAACACTTGACAAATTTTCTATGGTGCAAAGCACATTAAAAATAGTGCAACTTTCCACGATTTAGCTGCAATAGGGTGTGCAGTTTCCCCCAGAGCATCATTTGCACCCTCCAAAGCACTGAAAATTGCAGTGTGCCATGTTCCCACCCCACACACGCCTAGTGTGCAACAGAAGAGAGTTTCCAAGCCACTGTTGCCTCCCTTTTTGGGGCTTGTGCTGGGATTGCTTTTCCTTTCTTGGCAATTTGTCTTCCTGGCAGGACAGTCTCCCACTTGTTCTGAGGATTTCCTGCTGCCAGGTTTCTGCATTTGCCTACTTGGACCACATTCACTGGAGGTGCTTATTTCCTCGCATTTTCACGAACAATGCTCAGTTTTTGTGCACACCTCTTTCATTTTTAGCATTGCTTTTGAAAGCATAAGTGCTAAGGAATGTTGGAGTAATATTGATCCCAGAATCTAAAAGCCAGGATGGAAAACTGGCCTGTTTGCATAGACAGTTTTGTTTAATGTTCTCTATTTTTTTTCCTATATCTAGAATGTAACAGAAAAGCAAAGGGCCTGTGAAACGGATTTGGCCAAAGCTGAACCAGCATTAATTGCTGCTCAGGAAGCTCTGGACACTCTCAATAAGGTAAAATCCTTGGGCATTTTCAGCTGGCTGTGTGATATATTCTGATCTTGCTGAAAGTTGATTGAGGTGCACTAAGATCATGGATGCATGATTCTTCTCTCAGAAGCCATCCTCAGCCTTGTATGTTCTGACATTGCAGAAATCCACTTAAAATTTAGAAACAGCCACGAATTATTACAGTGAGGGACCTCAGCCCCAAAATACAAAGCCCTAAATCTGAGAACCTCTGCTAGTCTGAAGCTGATATGGGCTCTGGGAAATCCAGGCCACTTCTGGCTGGAGGTTCTGAAGCGTCCGTGACCATGAATAAGAGCAGCATCTCAGGGGAGGAAGCACCAGCAGGTGATGTCCACAGGGCCCCGTGCCTCCCATGGGTTCTTGCTGCTGTACAGCCGCTCATGCATTGACACTTCCCTTGTTCTGTTAATTGTTCACCTGCCAAAACCTCCACATCTCAGAGGGAAGGAATGCATTGCATTATTTTTATTCATCTGAAGTATTTTTATGCTGTTCCACAACCAACAAAGCTTCCAGAGAAGCTCACATTTGGACAATTAAGCAAGGCAGTCCCTGCCTGCAGGCTTAACAACTCAAAAGCCTGGATGCCCCAAAAGTGGGGAAATCAGGTGCCTTAGCAGGAGGGAGGGAAGGGCACTTCACCCCCTCTCACCTGCCTCAGGGCTTTTCTACACAAGGCGTTTATCCTGCAATTAGCATCCCCTAGTCATGGTTGCTTGTAAGTTCTTTAACCCTCCATTTCCCTTTGGTGTCCAGCCAGCACTTTGGGTAAGAACTTTAGAGCAGGGAACCAGCAATACCCAGAGCCCAGATTTCTGGAGCATAGGATGGTGGCTGTCCTATGAACAGTTTCTTCTATCTCAGCTGCAAACCGCTCCAGCTCTTTCAGGGTTATCCTTGACCTCTTGGTTGCTTCTCTGACTAATGTCCTTTTTTATTTAGTATCTGTTTTTAGACTGGATTATTGGTTTGCTGCTGGTTTACTATTTTGTTTACTGTTTTATTGGTTGTTGGTGGTGGTCATATCATGCTTATTTTCCTCCTGTTTCCTATTTATACAGTTATATTTATAATTCATTTTAATTTTACTATGTTTTATGGTGTTGTTTCTTACTGTTATTTATTTTTATCTGTATTTTAAATATATTTATATTGGACACTGTGAGCCTCCCAGAGAGCCTTTGGCTATGGGGTGGCATACAAATGGGATGGATGGATGGATGGATGGATGGATGGATGGATGGATGGATGGATGGATAGATAAGGGGATCATTTATTCTTGTGTCTTTACACCAGTGAGTTATCCCCCAGTGTCACCAAGAGGATACATTGTGGAAAAACAGGAAAAGAAACACACTTCGTGTAGTGCTGGGATCTCACTTCTGTGACCACACTGAAAGCTGATACAGTGGCTTAGCCGCTGATTCACAGCCTTGTGTGGGAAGTGCTCCATTTACCCTGCTGGAATAGTGGGCAGGGGTACCACCTGTGGGAGGAGGAGCCTTCGTGCGAAAGATGCTCAGCATGGCTGCTGGAGTGTCTCTTGCCTCAGTTTGGCTGAACACTTGATTTGGGCTCTTTGTTGAACTTACTACAACATTTGCAGTTTGGTGGCTAAGTGTACTGTCTTCTTCCTCTCCCTCTCCCCCTCCCCCTACCCCTTTCTAGAACAACCTGACAGAGCTGAAATCTTTTGGGTCACCCCCAGAGGCCGTGGTCAATGTGACGGCAGCTGTGATGATCCTCACTGCCCCAGGCGGCAAGATTCCAAAGGACCGAAGCTGGAAAGCAGCCAAAGGCATGATGGGCAAAGTGGACACCTTCCTGGATTCTCTGAAAAAATTTGACAAGGAGCACATTCCAGAGCCCTGCTTGAAGGCATTCAAGTAAGAGGCATCTGGGTTGCTGTTCTTGCACTTAAGGCAAGGAAAGCAATGTGTTTTGCACAAGGCTTGTCCTCTGCAAAGGACTGCGCCCATCATTTTGAGGCTAAAAGCAGGAGATGGACACCTAAATAAATAGAAAAGAATGTGACACTGCACCACTTAATACTGCAGCACTAGCCCAGCTCTGTGGTTCAGCCTGTTGAAGGGAAACAGCCCTTTCAAGCAGGAGCGGGCAACTTGTGGCCCTCCAGATATTTTGGTCTACAACTCCCATCATCCTTCACAATTGGCTATACTGGCTAGGCCTGATGGGAGTTCTAGGTCAAATTATGTAAGGCCACAAGTTGCCTAGTCCGAGCTTAAGATCAGGATCTCTCTCCTGGAACATTTTAAATCTTGATGGCAACAAGAGCTCTAGAGGGGAGAGGTTTAAAACTCTCCATCTAATAATATGCCCTGATGGCTATTAATATCAGGCCTTCTCTACCCCTCAGTTCAGCTGGGTTGGGAAGAGCACCTGAGTTTCGTTGCCATTGTGGCCTGCTGGACAGTGTTTTAAACCTCTCCTTTAGGATGATACAGTGGGGATTGTAGCCATTCTAGTTGGGGGCGGGGTATATTCAGAGATGAGAAAATGGTAGGTTGCCTCTATAAATGTTAAAGGGATGCCTGGTACCCATAGCTCAACACTGCTTTTCAACCTTCTTTCTACAGACCATTTCAACATGATCCAACCTTTGATCCAGATTTTATACAATCCAAGTCCACAGCTGCAGCTGGTCTGTGTTCTTGGTGCCTGAACATTGTTCGCTTCTATGAAGTTTATTGTGATGTTGCACCCAAGCGGCAAGCCTTGGAGGAGGCGAATGCTGAGCTGGCAGAAGCACAAGCGAAACTCACACTGATTAAAAACAAGATTGCAGTAAGTGCCCCCTGACCTCGCCTTGGTAGCATGCCAGCACCCCGGGCATCCTGTCCAAGCAATGCCACGGTTCCCATTGGCTGGCATTCACTGCTGGCACTGAGCAAGAGCACTAAGTAATTAGCCGTGACTTAGAGAGTGGAGCTGTTGGCATGCAATGGTAACTCCCCATGGCTATGCAAGTCAAGAGCTGGTGTACCACCTGTGAGCCAGGGCGAGGTGAGCATGCTGGATCAGACGGAGGCTCCAGCAGCCTTTTCTCCGCACTGGCCATGCAGCTGCTGCTGGGAAGCCAACAAGCGGGCACGAAGGGGGACGCCA
The DNA here is from genome assembly GCF_004798865.1 of Varanus komodoensis. Taxonomy (NCBI): domain Eukaryota; kingdom Metazoa; phylum Chordata; class Lepidosauria; order Squamata; family Varanidae; genus Varanus; species Varanus komodoensis. The sequence goes on from NW_025335317.1 coordinate 31,549,164, forward strand.
TTCCCTGCCGTATGGCCGCCAGGAGCAGGTTTTGTGCATGCAGCGTACATCCTCCAGGACTAGTAGCTACTGGTGGCTAGTAGGGGAATGCTTGTATTTTCAGGAGCTTTTTTGCCTAGACATGCATGGGGATGGCACCCTTAATTTAGCTTTTACTGTTTTCAGCAACCCTTATAATAATTTCTGGGCCCAGTTCAAAAAGTTGGTGCTGACCAGACCAGCCAAAGGAGTGCCTTCTCCCATAGGCCCCTGCCTGATTGCTGAAATGATCTCCAGAGGCTCTTCTCTGGGTGTCACCATCTGCCATGGTGCAACAGGTGGCTCCCAGAGAAAGAGAGAGCCTTCTCCACACTGCTCCCCACCTCTGGAAGGCCCTGCCCAGCGAGGTCTGCCTGGCATCTTCACCATACTTATTTCAAAGTGTATTTAAAAGCCTGCAAGGCCCTTTCTCTTCAGTTCTTTGCTCTGGTTAGTAAATTTACTGCCAATTCTTAATGTTTTTAATAGTTTTAATGTTCGTTGCATTTAATATTATTTTGGGGTTTTTCTGTCATTTTGTTGTTATGTTTTGGTGTACAATATAAAGTACTCTGAAGGCATTTGGCAGTTGGACAGCATATAAATGTAACAAATAAAACCTAACAAAATAAAATGGCCCAGACAGTAGCCCTGCTCATTAAGATGCCGACCCAAGCCATGTAGGGGCACATCACAGAAAAGCAACTTCCACATAGTGCCGAAGTCATAGATACTTGTGAGCACTTCCAGGTGGAGGACAAGATGCTATCAGTCAAGAGATGTGCAGCAATTCCATCTTTTGCCCCTTTGAATGGATTGTCTGCAGTAAGGAGAAACAGGAGAAAAGTAGGGGTAACCACAGGAGGGTTATGAGTTGGAGATGCTAGCATCTGGAATACCATAAGTTTCTGTGAATGTGGCAGTGTGATTGCATAACCGCATGATAAAAGCCTCATCTGTAGCAGCCTGTACATAGTCTTCGGATGCAACCAGGTAAGTACTGCTCCACTAAAATAAATAGGAGTTTTGTCCCTTGACTGCTGTAACAAGCCGACTTCAGTGTCCACACAAGTAACTGCAAGACTCTTGTTTTAAAGGACCTAAATGCCAACTTGGCCAATCTGACTGCTGAATTTGAAAAGGCCACAGCTGAGAAAATCAAGTGCCAGCAAGAAGCCGACGCAACTAACAGAGTCATATCACTGGCGAACAGGTACCGTGTCATCCAGTAGAGTCGAGCGAGTTTTTTGCTGGCCTTGACTGATGGCTGATGTGATTTACTATTTCACTGGGTCCCAAGTTATTACATGTGATGCAGGTCACCCATGACTGATATCCCACATTTTAAAAAACGAAATGCTGTCGTGATGTGGGGGCTGCCAATTTGTTCAGAACAGCACTGAGGAGAGGAGTGTTTAACCCTTACCCTGCTCTTCATTTTTCTGGCCAAATTAAACACGCACAAGCCTATTAGGAGGATAAAGGGGGGGCGGGGCAGGAGGAGAAGAACCTCCTTGAACTCCTTGGAGGAAAGACAAGATATAAATGTAGTAAATAAATTAACGTCACTCTACAGTGTTTAAAAAAAACTCAGTCACAAAAGGTTAGTTATGAATTTCCTATATGACAAGCCATGAAAAGTATTTCATACTTCTATGACTTCCAAAACTTCTAAAAAGAAAAAAACTAGGTTAAAATCCTAACTGAAGGCCAGTTCTTGCATCTTGCGGAATGACTAAACCCAGTGTATCCGGTCATGGCCAATGTGCCCAAAATACAATCAGTATAAAACAATGTCCCAAGAAGTTGGCAATGACTGTGTTATTGGTATGATCATCAGATTGTTCCCTGAAATACTTGGTGAAGCAGGCTGTGATGTGTTCCAAAATGTAGCCCTGGGTGGGGAATGTGGCCATTCCTGTCAAAATCCCAAGAATCCAAGCATGTGTAAACTTTTTTTTCCAGAAAGGTCAAAAGCAAAATGATAGCAGTGGGTCCTAAGATAATAGAAGCCAGACCACAAATATATTGCATGTTTGCTCTGTATATTTTAATTCTTCTGAGGGAAGAACTCTGTATTTTAAGTATCTGGAGCCTGCTGCACTAAGGCTTTTGATTCTCCCAACTTGCTGGAAGGCCCAGCTGGTAAGAAGAAACTTGTTATGCTTCCCAGCATGCTATGAACCATTTCCTGAAAATGAATTGCTGCATGGAGGAGAATGAGTCAAAGATGCGTAGTTTATTTAGAGCAGCTGCAATTAGAATTTGCAGGGAGGCTGAGAGTTCAAAGGCAAGCAGAGCTCTCTGCGTTTTGGTGGTTCCTCTGGAGACTGAGATCTGCACTGATTTGGTGGTTCCTCTGGAGACTGAGATCTGCAGTGCACATCACACATTCTGGTCGGTCAGCAGCTGCAGTGCTGGCTCCAGAGAGCTCTCGGTAAAGCACTCCCAGCAGGCTCCTCTGTCCATTTCTGCCTTCTTACCACCACTGCTGTCACAAATGGCTGCCATTCGCCTCATCGTCTTCCTCATCACGGCTACCAGTTGCTTGCTTGACGGGCAAGTCTTGAGAAGAGAAGACTGAGGGGAGATATAATAGTGCTGTTCAAGTTCCTGAAAGGTTGTCACAGAGGAGAGAGCCAGAATCTCCTCTTGATTATTGCAGAGTGCAGGGCATGCAATGAGAGAGTCCAGCAGAACATCAGGAATAACTTCCTGACTGTTTGAGCAATAGGACAGTGGAACCAATTACCTGGGAGTGGGGCATTCCAGACTGGGGCATTCAAGATGAAGCTGGGCAGCCATCTGTCAGGGATGCTTTAATCTGGAACCCTGCATTGGGCAGGGGGCTGGACCTGATGGCCTTATTGGCCCCTTCCAGCTCAATTGGTCTGTAAGTCCATGCTTGTATGAAATGGAGAAGTTACAAGAGCAGAACAGAGGAGCTGGGCCAAGGTGTTCTTGTCAGTGGATTCCCACTGGGGTGTGGGCTCTTGGCAGGTCCCTGTCCAGGCCCACTTTTGTCACCAGCCCTGCCCAATATCTCTGAAAATGGCATGCCAGGGATATGAATTATGTGTAGGCAGAGCTGCTTCTCTCTCTCTCTCTCTCTCTCAAATTATTTCTAGGCCATCTTTAAGGACAGAACCCTTCCAGAAGTAGCCTTTTATTTTTGCCTTTTTACACAGATACCCAATTAATCACATTACACAGTTGGGAAAAAGATGAATGAGAAAGGTAGCCCTGATTCCCGGTTACCTCTCGCCTTCCAGAAAAGTCCAGCAATTGAGAGTAATCCCCCCCGATGAAAAAGGCTGGGCTTCTCTGCCTGGGCTGTCCAAATAATCTCCAGCAGTCCTATAGGTCTGGCCAATTTGGCAGTCCCATTCATAGCAGCTTGATAGATTTGGAATCACAAGACTCATGGAAGGGTCACCACGACGTCATCCTGACCAGCCAGCTGGCCCCTTCCCTCTGCCCCTGGCATGAGCACAGTAGGAAACTCTCTCTCAGCATGAAGATGCTGAGCCCACCACCTCTGCCCTTCGTCTTAATTCACCCACTTCCGGGCACATCCAGGCCTTGCTTCACGACGCAGCTGACCAGAGTCCCAGGCTGTGCTCGCCAAAGGCCCGTCTCCTTTTGAAATGTTTCTTCAGGCTGGTTGGCGGATTAGCATCAGAAAACGTGCGCTGGGCCGAGTCAGTGGAAAATTTCCGTGAGCAGGAAAAGACGTTGTGTGGGGATGTGCTTCTGATTACTGCGTTTGTTTCCTACGTTGGCTACTTTACCAAAAAATACAGGACAGAACTGCTGGACAAGTTCTGGACCCCTTACCTTCATCAGCTAAAGGTAAATCTGCCCCAGAGGCAGCTGAGGATGAGGGATGTATTCCAGCAAGCATTTGCCATGAATGATGGTTCTGATTCTGGTGGCTCTACGATACATGTCAGTTTCTCTTGAGCTGCTCCCAATATCAAATATCTAACCCTAAAACCCCTTGTGACTGATGGTTTACTTTTTAAAAAAAGATCGTGTGACCTTTCAGTTTTGAAATTTTCAGGGTGCTTTACAACTGTTCAAAAGGCAGATGACAGCAGTAAAGGACAGCACAAAAAAGCAGCACAGTAAAAATTGCTTAAAAGTAGTGATTAAAATCTGGGAATCTTTGCCTGATGTGATATGAACTCTGGGGAGGATTGCTGGGGCCCACCATGCACAGGGCACTGCAACCAGGAAGGCCTTCTCTTCTGTCCCCCGTTCCCCCCCCCCCCCCGGTTCATCTTGGATGGCAGAGGCACCTTGAAGATGACCTCTGAAGATCTTTGGAGTATTAGTCTGGTTCTTGCTTTGCCATGAAACTTACTAGCTGACTTCAGGCCACTTACTGACTCTCAGCCTCAGCTACCTCACAGGGTTGTTGTGAGGATAAAATGGAGATGGGGAGGATCATGTATGCTGTCTGAGGTTCCTTGCTGAAGAAGGTAGGGCTGAATGTGTCAGATGAATGAGAACAACATTTCCTTGGCTCCACAGTCCCAAGCTAAGAAGAGCTTTAAAGGCAAGCTCCAGATGGATTGGAAAGAAGGGTTTTGGAGAATTCATAATGGAGGCATAGGAGTTCTGATTTCAGTCTATCCAGCCTCTGGTTTCTGCAGCCAACTGGCTATTTCTAAGTCATGAAGATTCTGTGGACTTGCAGACTTTTTTTTCACTGGGAGGAAAGTGGAGGTTTGCACTAATTTTCACTTTCACTAGTTGTCACTTTATTTATTTATTTTTCGATTTATATCCTGCCTTTTTCCTACAAAGGGCTCGAGGCAGCTTACATCTTCTCTTCCTCCATCTTATCCCCACAACAACCCTGTGAGGTAGGTTGGGCTGAGAGAGTGTGACTGGCCCAAAGTCACCCAGTTGGCTCCATGGCTAAGTGGGGACTAGAACCCAGATCGCCTGAGTCCCAGTCCCATGTTCTTGTCCACTGCACCACACTGGCTCTCCTGCACTAATGAGCATTAGATCAAAACATTCTGATCATTTTTGTCATTCTGACTGCACTTGCACTAATGAGCATTAGGTCAAAACATTCTGATTAGAAACAAATCCCATTCCATCCATGGGAGGACAGTGGAACAAAAAAAGCCTTATAATCCACAAGGCACAGAAGAGATGGCACAAATCTGGGACCTCCCTAACTGGAAACAGGCTGAAGCCTCTGGGGCTTTTCATGCAGAGCCAGTTCCAGTTAGTCATCTCGAAGCCACGTCTTGAATGAACTGTGGCCTCCTCAGGCCAGCAACACGTGCTTTGCATTGACTCAGAGCAGCTTAAGCCACCTGGTTCGTCTCAGCACAAGGCCCTTGAGCCACCCCGGATCTAACACAGCTTCTAACTGAGCAAGTATTTTGAAGGCTTGGCAGCACAGAGCCAAAAGCTGAGTCCCCCCCTTCAGGGCAACTGGGTCCTGCTCTGTTTTGTGAGAATTGCCAGCCCAGCCAGGCGATAATGCCACTTTACAACAAAACCTTTTATCAACTCCTGTCCCCATTCAGTTCATTGCACCTGACTTGTTTGTTCTCCATGAGGACTAGCCCTAGTCCTTTCTGCCCCAAACCTATTGACATGTCCTCAGCTTTGCCCATGGGCACCCCAGTTCTCATATCCTACCAATTCATTTTCAGAGAGATGTGGATCCTTTGCTTAAACAGGGAAAATTGCCTGCTATCAGTTTGCAGACTTAGCAGGGTGTGGGGTGGGAGGCTGAAAAATCCCTGTGGTTCTTTTTAGCTCTAACTTTGTGCATGTTTAGTCAGACGAAAACCCCAGGAGGCATTTTTCTTACACAAACATTTGACTCCTCAGCTATTGTTTTTCAGTGGTGTTAGGTTAGATTATTATTGTTGGATTTTAATGGTTTGAGTGCAGGGTATCATCCTTATGGTGTTTTTATTGGTAGCTTTATTAATATTGTAAAATGCTCCCTTGCTGTGCTGAAGGAAAGGCAAGGTATAAGAACTTTAAATAAAGAAACAAACCACAGTGTCTGTGCTATGTCCCACCAAGCCGCACAAGAACAACAGTCCAGTTTTAGCCACCCAGTGTGCATTCGTCGCCAGCGTTTCCCTGGACTGTACCCCAGGGTTTCTGGTGATAGCTACAAAGTGCTGTGTGAGACGAGCGCAGGCTGTGCCTTGCGTGTCCTGAACAAGGCTTGCTCTTTGGCAGGTGCCGATTCCCATCACTCCTGGGCTGGACCCGCTGAGCCTCCTCACGGACGATGCGGACATCGCCACTTGGAACAACCAGGGGCTGCCCAGCGACCGCATGTCCACAGAAAATGCAACCATCCTGTGCAATACCGAGCGCTGGCCACTCATCATAGACGCCCAGCTCCAAGGGATCAAGTGGATTAAAAACAAGCATGGAAATGAGCTGAAAGCCATCCGGCTTGGGCAGAAAAGGTGGAGCTATAGCCGGGCTATTCTGTTCTGGGACATCCCTCACACCCCTCGCCTGTATACTGGCACCAGGCCCCAGCCCAGACTAGCCAGCACTGATGCACACAGGCGAGCCTTCGAAACCTCGCGCAAAGCCCCTTGCTCCGCGAGCATCCGTGTCCTCAGCATTGGTGCAGACGGCCTGCGGTGTCCCTCGGGGTGGTGCAGGAAGTGTGTTGCATTCGAGAGCTTTCTGTGTGGCATTGCTTAAGGCCTCACTGCCTGCCTTTGCAGCTACCTAGACATCATTGAACGGGCCGTTTCTGAAGGAGACACGCTGCTCATCGAGAACATTGGCGAGACTGTGGAGCCTGTGCTGGATCCTCTGCTAGGTCGAAACACCATCAAAAAAGGAAAGTAAGTCGGCCGGTACCACCAGTTTGGAAGCTCCAACAGCCCCTGCTCTTCAAAGCTGGGATGATGGTGAGCCCGTAGCAGCCTTTCAGGCACACCTCTGCTGCCCGGTTGGTGTTCACTTCCGGATGAGGAGGCAGTGCTTGAGGGCCCTTTCCTCAAGTCCTTCCTGAGCCGTAGCACCACCTGAGTGTCTCGCATGCCCCCTTTCCACTTTGATCTGTTCTCCATGCTGGGAAGGAAAAGAAGCATTTCCTCTATATTTCTATTTCCTGCTATTTCCCACAGAAAATATTGTGCAAGAGTTCCCGGACTAGTAGTATTGACACACAGCCCTTCTCTGAAAACTTAATGTTGGATTGATTTACAATTCCAGATGAGCACATTTATGATTGCAATTGTTCTTTCAAACACTGAGGGCTGCTCTTCATGCCTCTTACTTTATTTTGCTTGGTTTTAATATTTTTATTGTTTTCCTAAAAGAAATAGAACATAGAAAAGAGAAAAATGTGAAAAAGAAATAAGAATGCCAAGGGATCTTACATAAACATAACATATCATTTCATAACCTAGCAAATCCTCCTCCCCCCGCAAAACACGATCTTGCTCTATGTCTCTTTGAAATTGGTTTTGCATGGCAAGCAGGCATCTGTCTATTCCTCTCTGGTACTTGTGCCCTTGCAAATGCTGAGACACAAGCTCAGCTTCTGCCACAAACCCTTCCCAGCTTTTCCATTAGTCTTATTCTGGTGGGTGCAGTTCTGGGAGGAAAGCTTCCCCCTGAAGCTCTCAGAGCCCAGCCAGGCTTTCATGGGAGAGGGTGGGCTTTCAGATGCCTGGGCCCCGAGCCATATGGACCTTCCTGGTTATAACCAGCACTTTGAATTATACCCAGAAGCAGACCGGTAGCCTGGGAGGCTCTTGTAATGAGAGGCCCCCGTGGGCCCTGCAGACAGTTTGGCTGCAGTGCTCTGGAGCAGCTGGCATGTTGGCAGCACATCGCCACTTCCTCCCTGTGCGCTGGCAAGCACTCATGGCAGCATGCCAGCTACTCCGGCACTAGTGCTGCAGCACCCTGGATCCTGCCCAATGCTTCTGCAGGTGAGGGTGAAGTACAAACAGGCAGCAACAAGCAACACTCCTCAAATGCTTCGCTTTTCTTCTTCCAAAGAAGAATGTCGAGCCTTGCTGTGCATTCCTTGACCTGCTCCATCTTTGCAACCACAAGTTTCCCACGGATTCTTTACGAAAGCGCTTCTGTGTATTGTCTGTCTCCTGTGGGGTCAGGCATCCATGCACTCCTGTAGGCAAATCAGACGCTGTTCTTGGACATGACTCTACTGTTTTTCATCTCAGGTGCTGGCCTCCAGCTTTCAGAGGTGTCTGTCTTACCTATTCACACTCCTTTTGCCAGTCTGTTGAAAGAGAGGAGTATGTATGGCTTGGCCCTTCTCTTATATTTACTGAACCGTCTTTTCCAGAAAAGCACAGAAATTTCCCATGGCCTAACATCAAACCCATGGTAAAGTAAAAGATGGTGAGAGTGATAATCAGCTCTGCTCACGACTAATAACAACGCTTATGCCACTCTTCCTAGACCTGTGGCACACCTGGACAGCACCAGGTTGGGGAGGGCTTGCCTAGGGTATAGACAGAGTGGTGGTTTTCTGTCCTGGTTTGCTCAAAAGCCTCATGCCTTCTCAAAACTCTAATCCACAGGTTCATTAAAATAGGAGATAAGGAGGTGGAGTACCACCCCAACTTCCGCCTCATTTTGCACACCAAGTACTTCAACCCCCACTACAAACCGGAGATGCAGGCCCAGTGCACCTTGATCAACTTTCTGGTCACCAGGGATGGGCTGGAGGACCAGCTTTTGGCTGCAGTGGTGGCCAAGGAGAGGCCTGACCTGGAGGAACTGAAGGTACTGTACTTGCTGGTGAGCAACGGGTGGCCTGCATTCTGAGAAGCAGCGGTCGCTTCTGAGTCATGGTAATGTCAGGGCAAGGCAAAAGGTCAAAGCAGTGAACCTCTGAATCAATTCTCCTTTGTCCTGAGGTTCCTCTGCCCTCATTTATATACTATACTATGTATGAGGAGGCACTCTAAGTCTGTTATAAAAGGAAAGATCTTGCTTATATAGTTAACACAAGAGATGGACCAGTGAAAGCATTTTAGATATCTGAGATGTTGATGGAGACAGTCAACCAATTCAGTTTCAAGGCATGATTCCCACCATTGCAATGGAGGAAGAGGCACTTTCAGCTCAGCGAAGGAGGTTTTTCCAAAATGGTTACTCCTGTCACTCATCTCAAAGCAGGGCCAGACACTTAAGCTTCCAGTGGATGAGGCCCTGCCCAATTTGAAGGCCTGCCTCCTTCACTGCAACAGGATGATAACTTTCTACTTTTGGAGTATTCTGACTTTCTCATTTCCCTAAATTAAATATGTAGGTAGGGATCCCTAAGACGTGCAGATGAATTCAGTGATGATCAGGGTGAAATCTTGTGGTTCCAGCCTGTGGGCATAGGATACCATAGAGCTTCGGCTCCATGGGCAGAGGGAAGTCTGTCGCAGAGGGCTTCCCTTGGCCCCCTGCGCTAAGCTCTGTCACTATGGCTGCTCCACCATCCCTGCTCCAGGGACAGTCAGAAGATCTTCCACAGATGTGCCCAGGCCAGTTTGGGGATGGCTTTGGGCTTGCTAGACACGGAGCCCCCTTGCTCCCTTGGCCTCTGGAATGGGAAATCTGTGCCCGCCTGCAGCTACTGCAGCTCTGCTGCTTTCCATTCAAACCAACTGCAGGGAAAATTCTTTCCCCGTGCCCCCGTTCCGCCCCAAGCAAGGCGAGCCTGAACAGCATTTCCTTTGCCACCAGCTACTCTCACTGCACGGGGTTGCCCTGCAGGTCTCTTAACTGTTGGAAGGGGCCATTCAGGCCATCATGTCCAGCCCCCTGTTCAGTGCAAGAACGAACTTCTTAGTTTTGCTTTGCTCTATTTGAGTGGCTTGGCTTCCTTAATAGAACATCTGTTTCAGAAGAAGAATGAATCGATTGTGTGCTTTTTCTCATTTGTTAAGTGAAAGAGGCTACTATTGCGGTTAACTGTTCAGGCTGAAAAAGCCAGCTTGTGACTGGAGCTACACTTTGTCCCCTCCTTTGAAGGAAACAGCTCTGCAGCTGGGCTGGGACAGCTTACACCGATGCTGCTCTTTCTCTCCTGGCCAGGTCGGCACCTGAGTGCTGGGTTCTTGTATATGGTGGCAATAGCATATAAGAAGGAGGGAGGGCCAGCAAGCCCTTTTTCTTCCTTGCGTTGGCAACCCTTTTTCAGTGCTTATCTGAGCCGTTAGCTTTTGTGGCAGGTTGAACATACACTACAAGAGGTTTGTAGTTACTTGCAAGAATCTCTCTTTAAGACCACATGCTGTGATTTCTGCATGACCCCGGCAGAAACCCCAGCAATTGCATTCAAATTATTGCCTTTAATGAGCTTGGGACAGCAGCGCTGTAAGCACCTTGTATTCTCAGTTCTTGAAAAATTGCGTTATCAGGAATATTGGGGTGACTTACTACAACAGGTGGCTTCAGAGAAGCTCCCTTTGTATGCTGAGGCCTCATCTGGGACCAGGAATTTATAGCCCCACTGCACAGACTGGTCACTCTTTTGAGAAAAGAGATTCCCCAGTAAGTACCAAATTCTGATTTCCTCCCCTTCTCTTTTATGCTGCAGGCCACTCTCACAAAGCAACAGAATGAATTCAAGATCATCCTGAAGGAGCTGGAGGACTCCTTACTGGCGAGGCTTTCTGCTGCATCAGGAAACTTCCTTGGGGACACCGCCTTGGTGGAAAATCTGGAGACAACCAAGCGCACGGCTAATGAGATAGAAGAAAAGGCACGTGAGATGCTCTCGTGGCCACAGCTATAGCACATGGAGGGCTTGCTGTGGTCTGTGGCAAGCATGCAGCTGACCCGCCATGCCAGCAGCAGAGTGAAGGGCTATACAGGTGCAGGGTGGTTTTCTAGAGCAGTCACACAGGGTGAATTGCAGATTGCATGTTTTTCAGGTGAAAGAAGCTAAAATCACTGAAGTGCAAATTAATGAAGCAAGAGAGAACTACAGGCCAGCTGCAGAAAGGTCATCCCTGTTGTATTTTATACTAAATGACCTCAACAAAATCAATCCCATCTATCAGTTCTCCCTGAAGGTAAAGAACAATGGCGCAAGCTGGTTGGGTGGAACACTGATTATGCTTGTGAAGAAGACTAACTTATCCCTCTATTGTCACACAATTCAAGTCATTTGTGGCCTTTTATCTTAACAGCCATTTTGTAGTGACTGTACATTATAGTGAAGGATAATTGAGGGCCAGGAAGAAGTAGCTTGCCCTGACCGCACATCAAAAGATCTGTTGGAAAGAGACTTGAACCCTGATGTTTCTGCCACTCTAGAACTCAGGTTCTGGACAATCTCACTTCTGGACAAACGCACCTTGCCTGTGGCTATGTCTGGGTTCACACAGCATGATACTCCCTGTGGCTTATAAACCAGGCATGGGATACTGTGCTGCCTGAGCTCAGCCAGTGTGGCCTGAATCCACCCTGGCTGGGTTCAGACAGCATGACAAACCACCATGGCTTATCAAGTCTGTGGACTCATTCTAGGAAACTCTCAGCACTGCAACTGCATTGAACTCCTTGGGCGTGTGCTTGCCTTCTTTTCTGAGCAGGCCTTCAACGTGGTCTTCGAGAAAGCGATTCAACGCACTGCGCCAGCCGATGATGTGAAGCACAGAGTGATCAACCTAACTGACGAGATCACGTATTCAGTCTACATGTACACGGCCCGGGGGCTTTTTGAGCGCGACAAGCTTATTTTTCTAGCCCAGGTTGCCTTTCAGGTGAGGTGATTTCATGCTGGCAGTGCCTAAAGAACACAGTAATTGACACATAATTGTGTGAACCATGGAACCCTTGTGAGGAGAACTTTTTATTATAGCTGAAGCATAATTACTCAACCACTCACTTGCAAAGGTGCTTAGGTGGCGGTGCAAACAAAATGGGACCCCTGCAAAACAAGCTGCGGGGCACCTTCCCGGCAAAAGCACGTGCAGGCAAAATCTGAAGGAGCAGCAAGAGTGCTGCTGGGCTTGCAAGCGTGGAAGAGTAATGCAGAGGAGAGCATGCATGCAGAATACAACCAACAGTCAGGACAATCCAGTTAAGTCAAGTCAGAACTTGCAGGGCAGTCCATTAGCATCAAGGCCACCTCCCTGGCAGAAGGCCCAATTGAATGCGTCTCTCATCCTCTACCTTTGCAACTGCTGCTGACGCTGAATGCACAGAGGCCACTGAGGTGTGGGATCCCATTGGAGTGAGTGCTCTGCTTGGCCCCACAAGATCCCAAAGCCAGCCTTTCCCTGGATAGATGCTATGCATCATATCACATGGCGTTCCCCCAGCAGCAGCGTGAATACAGGTTACGTCTCCCATGCATACCCTACAGATCTGTTCTGGGGGACTTGAGGATCCTCCAGAAATGTGAGGTGTGTGCAGGAAGCTGCTGCATGGAAGGGGAGGGGAGGTGCCTGTGACACAAATGGAAGTCATTCTCATAATGCTGGATTTGGTCCGGTGCCCTTCCTTGTGGGCTCCCCTGCTCTGTTGTTAATGGACTCAGTGCCATAAACAAGATTAGTACCGAATTCTTAGCAGCTGTTCCACTTTTTATTTCCAAAAACAGTGGAATAAACAGTCCTAATGTTCCTGATTTTATACCTTCTCTAGGTTTTGTTGATGAAAAAAGAAGTAAATCCAGTGGAACTGGACTTTCTCCTGCGTTTTCCCTTTAAAGCTGGGATGACATCTCCAGTAGATTTCTTATTAAGTCAAGGATGGGGTGGAATTAAGGTTTGTTTGGAAACACTATTTCTTGCCTAATGCCTTTTAGCTGCTCCACGTAACCTGCTACAAAACGGTAGGAACATGATCAGGGAAGCTTGCCAGCATTCGCACCATTCTGCACTGATTGAGCTTGGTCATGGAAAAAATGGCTCTTTTTGTGGGGAACGTTGCACCCCATGAAGCCCCCCCTTAACACAGATGCCAGCAGCATTTCTCCCATCACTCCAAGCATCGGTGACACCTTCCCACTGGCATTGGGCACCCCTGCCAACCCAGCTTGAAACCCGCATGATTTCTAAGGGAGGCTGGGACAGAATCCAGTTCTTGGTGCAGAGGCAGCTTCGCCACTTGGGCTTCTCTGCTCTTCCTCTGTTCTTCAGCAGGCTTTGCTCTTTCACCAGGTGGCAGGAATGTGTGTGTGGGGGGGGGGGGTGGACCAAGCTCATACTGATCTGCAAAAGGCAGGGCGAGGAGCTCCGTCCAGGGCAAAGGTGATGGAGCAATGAAGCATGTCATGTGTTTGCAAAGGACAAAGGTGCTGCAGAGGTGACTTAACCTTGCAGCTTGGATAAAGGGATTATCCAAAGGCTATTTTACAAAGTCCTTGCAAAACGGAAAGCATTGCCGGCCGTTGATTTATTATCATATATGTATAAGGGAACAGGGTCTGAATGAACCCTGATATTAAAATTGCACCAGCAAGACCTGTTCAACCATATCTGAGCAGTCCTGTAAGCAGAAATTGTACTGGGGTAACACCTTCCCTGAGTCATCACCACGGCTACCTCAAATAGAAAGACTCGCTTTGTGTCTGGGACGAGTTACCCCAGGTGGTTTTTCATCTGGAGGGAGCACACTGCTTAGGGCAGCCAGCCAGTCTTTGGGAGCACTGTTTCCTGGAGCTGCAGCGGCCATGGGCTGGCTCATATGGCACAACAGCCCATGGGTGTCACAGTAAGGCTCACCCAGCCCCATTTTGAAAAAGATAGTCCCACTGCTCAGTAAGTGAAGCTGTTCACCATCCAGTGGGCGAGCGCTCCTTGCCTTTCAGCCTTCCCCAATCTTTAGGGGGGCTGTTTCAGACTGTCCCTTGAAGAGTGCCGACCGTAAGGAGATCGTCTTCGATGCTAGTGGCTGAAAGAGCACGAACCGTTTCGTGCCAGGGAGTCATCTCGGTCCCTCCGGGGGCTCCTCTAATCGCACCTTTGGCATTGCATCTCCCACTTGGCCGTCCTCTGACAGTGAGTGAGGATGTGCAGCAGCCCCTGGTTTTCATTTGGCCCACCTTTGGGCAAGGTAGGCAGCATGCTCAGTGGTCCAGGAGATTCTTAGGAGGGCAGCAAGGAAGCAGGCGGCAGGGGTTGGAGTCTGGGGTGGGAGGGGATTGCGTCACTCAACATGGAGCTGTGCTCTTGAGAGCAGGAGGTGGCGTTGCCTGAACCTGTGAGCTTAGCTGGAGGCAGGTGGGCAAGGGGTATTCAGCACTGTATCCCCTGATACTCTAGGTACTCTCAGAGATGGATGAGTTCAAAAACTTGGACAGTGATATTGAAGGCTCTGCTAAACGGTGGAAGAAGTTTGTGGAGTCTGAAACACCTGAGAAGGAAGTATTCCCCAAAGAATGGAAGAACAAGACAGCCCTGCAAAAGCTGTGCATGATGCGATGCATGAGGCCCGATCGCATGAGTTATGCAGTCAAGTATGTGTTGTGCTTTTCCTGCCTCTCGAAAACAAGGAAAGGATTCAGATACTCGGAGGACCAAGATAATTTCGCCACAGAGCACAAGATACAAGTGTGGGGGACTCTAAAAACTGAAAATTGTGCTAATGACTGGGCAGCTTGGCTGTTGCCCATCTATTTGATCCTTAGCTTACCATGGCCCAGTAAGCTGAGTTGGGAAAGTGCGAGGAAGGCCAACTAAACGGTCAGGGGGCTGGGAGGACTCCTCTGTGAGCAATGGTTGCAACAACGGGGACGGATAGCCTAGAAGAAAGGCCAGTGAAAGGAGGCATGACCGGCGTGCCTCCCCTAATGTGGAGTACGTGGGGAGGCAGTCATTTTTCTCCCTCCCCCATAAGGCAAGAACTCAGGGTCGCCTCCTGAAGCGGATTAGTGAAAAATTCAGGACAGGTAAAGAGAGGCACTTATTCACACAGCACACGCATCAGCTGTGGAATCACCAAAAGGGTGCTGGCCACCAGTTTAGATGGCTTTGCAAGGGACTGGACGAATCCATAGAGGAACCGTGGCCATCCAGCCTCACGGGCTCCATGCGGCTCCACGCCAGAGGCAGCCTGCCTGCACACACCGCTGCTGCGGGGCTGGGGCAGGCAGAGCTCCGGCACCCCTCCTGCTCGAGCAGTGCTGTGAGCAACTGGCGCGCCACCGTGTGAGCAGCGCGCTGGACTGGATGGACCCTCGCTCCGACGAGCGGGGCTTTGCTCTGAGAGATCTGCTGCTTCTGCATCCAGCAATGAATGCAGGCCCAGCGGACTCGAGTCAGCTCTCCCAGGGAGCGAACGCTTCCCATAGGTGTGCCTGCCAGTGACAGGCCCAGGAAGCAAGAATTGCCAGATTGCAACATATTGAAGGGCTGTTGGGGGAGGCTTCCAATAGAAACAGAAGCTTTCACGTTTTACCAGGTTTTTCAGCAGACCCTCCGTTCATGTTAACACAATCTTTGTTGCTCGAAACACCCTGAGAGGAGGCTTCCTTTGACTATTGTGAGGAGTGATCCCACTGCATGAGAATAACCAAGAAACAACAGGATCATCTTTCTGAGCTAATCACTGGTTGCTGCAGCTTTGTAGCACCAATTTGGCTGCTGCTCGCCCTGCAGGGGAGTGAAGGGTCTGTTGCTGTATGAACAAGGGAACGCTAGCTAAGAGCGCCTTTCCCTTCGAGAATCTATGCCAGATCACATGTCTGGCAAGCTGATGCGGGGATGTGCGCTAGTGCAGCCACTGGAGTCCGGTGGGCCTCAACCATCCTCTACCAGTCCTCATCAGCTCACACCCTGGGATGTGCCCGTCCCGAGCATTTACGTTTCGGCTCTAGCAGTGCCGTGCCATCCTAGCTGGGTCTGCTCAGAAATAAACATCTGTTGAATCTGTTGCTTCATTCATGGCCATGCAGGTTAGTTCTCTGGATTTCCTTTGTCAACATGAGCTGCCTGTAAACTCTGATTTTCCTTTCTTCATCCCTCCCTCACCGCAAATGCTCTTCTTAGGAACTTTGTGGAAGAAAAGATGGGGAGTAAATTTGTGGAAGGCCGAAGTGTTGAATTTTCCAAGTCATATGAAGAAAGCAGCCAGTCTACCCCAATATTCTTCATTCTTTCTCCCGGGGTTGATCCACTGAAGGATGTTGAAGCCCTCGGTATGCCAGTAGCCTGAGTAATGGTGCCCCAGTGCAGTGGAAATGTGAGCAACAGCCAGCAATGAAAGATCGCCACTCTTTCCCTTGTATCCTTTTCCTAGGTCAGAAGCTTGGCTTCACCATCGACAATGGGAAAATCCACAACGTGTCCCTAGGACAAGGCCAAGAGGCTGTGGCAGAGCACGCTCTGGATGTTGCTGCAGTGCAGGGCCACTGGGTTATCCTTCAGGTACGCAAAGGCCCGCAGGGATCCTGCTTATGGCTTGCGGCTTCGTATGCTCTCCTGGCTCTGCGCCTCTCTCGCACTCACGGCTTAAATAGTTTGTAGCGACCTGTCAGGAATGCCAGGACTTTGCAAATGAAACCAAAAATGACCCGGGGTGATCATTTGCACAAGCACGTGCTGCATGGCAGCCGCCTAGAAAGTTAACCAGGAACAGGCAATGGAGCACCTGCCGGCCCGCTTAGTGTTTGCAGTGATGCTGAGGACCAAAGGCCCCTTTGCAGCACCCAGGGTTTCGGGGAACCCTGTAATCCCCACATGCGGGGATCCCCCCTCCTTCCCTCCCTCCGGTGCTGCAAAGGTGCTTCTCCTGGCACAAGGCGGCCCTCCTTCATCGCAGGCACACGCTCGCCCTCCCATGCTCACAGAGCTATGCAGGGGTGATATCATCATGTTACAGACCAGGCCCCATCAGCCTCTGGGCAAAGCAAGATACGTATAAGTGAGAAATATCTCGCACCAAGAAATCCCAGGCATGGAGCGAGGGAAAGGGTTAGAACTCGGTTACAGCCCAGATGATTTGTCGGGCCAGCCTGCAGGCCCCCGGCTCCTCACTCAAGCAGGTCGCTGCTGCAAGTGCAGGGCCCCACCTGCGTGCGTGCGTGCGTGCGTGCACACGTGTGCCAGGGAAAGCACAGATAGCCTACAAGCAGGGGCGGGGCATGCTGAGCGCAGGCAGCTTTAAACTGATGATCAGCAGAGAACACATTGTTGTACTAGAATGTTTTTCCCCAGTAAGAAGAACAGTTAAAGCTCCAGGTTGTTACTTGTTCTAACATGAAATGCACGATTCCCGTCAGTGCTCTCTTTCATAGCTAGGATCCTGTCTATGTATGAGGCACTGATTGTGAGCTCCGGAGTCCTCCCTCAGGGTAGCTTGCAGCTGGTGCTTTGTGTCCTCCTCCTCCTGGAGTGGCCTGTCCTGTTTTTTGCAGTTATTTTCAGTCTTTTTTCCCTAAGGAGGACAGGCTAGATGATGGTGTGGTGGTGGTGGTGATGACATTGCGTTTGTATTCGGCCTTTTTTCCTTGGGTGTGCACCCCGAGGTGGCTCCCAAGCTCCATGAGAGCCTTCTGGGTTTGACTGAGGGCGAGTGACCAGCCCAGAGGTACCCAGTGAGCTTCATGGCTGACTGGGGACTCAAACCCGGATCCCCTGAATCGCAGCCCGGCACCCTTGCTCCTATGCCAGGTTGGCTCATTGTGAATACATCTGTGCATGGTGCTATGAACCCCTGCCGTATTTGTACAGTTCTCCTGTGCCTCAGCCCCATCTAGTGGGACATTCAGAAAGGCAAAGGAAAAAAAGCACGTGTAAAGGAGCCAAAATTAATCCCAGAAAGACTCCAGGAGCAGAAGCCTCAGTGAAGGGGCAGGACAGAATCCCTTGGTGGTATAGAAAAGGCAGCTTAAAGTCGCTTTCTGTCCTCATTGTAGGACCTCATGTTTGCAGTTAGAGCAATGCCTTGGAGCGAGGGAGGAGAAGTTAAGCCTGAGTAGCAGCAAATAAAGTGTGCCTTCTGCATCCTGCAGAATATCCACCTGGTTGCCAAGTGGCTGAGCACACTGGACAAGAAGGTCGAACGGTACAGCACCGGGAGCCACAACGATTACCGAGTCTTCATGAGCGCGGAGCCTGCCCCCAGCCCAGACTCCCACATCATCCCTCAGGGCCTCCTGGAAAACGCCATTAAGATCACCAACGAGCCTCCGACGGGCATGCACGCCAACTTGCACAAGGCCCTGGACCTCTTCACACAGGCAAGGCGGCGGCTCTGCCGCTCCGTCTGTTATGACTCTGTCTCCGCAGTTGCAGCCACTTGCTTTGCGCTGCAGCTGTGGGAGCTTTTCCTCGTTGCTTGGCCTTCAGTGCCGTGGCTGTAAACATGATTGCGCGCCCATCTCTTCCCTAGATAAGTCTAACATGCATTTGTGCCTGTAATTCATCATTCACCTTGGTATTACTGTGTCTTGTTTTGCCTGGGGACATTTCTTGACATGTATGAATTGTCTGTTGGATGGCATGAGAGAGTACAGAAAACAAAAGTCTAGGCGATGGTTGTGACGGGCTTAAAAGGCGGGCTTGGCTCAAGCTTGGACCTCAGATTAGCTCTTTCCATAACTTTGTATATTAGGCCCTGTACTTATCCAAGCAAAATATATTAAGCCACTTAAAAACATACACGTGTGTCTGTGTAGGAGTTTGGACACCTTTGTACTCAGCTATTGCACGGATGTTTGAACAAGGGTTGTGATGGTGGCAGAAGAACTGGGGAGAAGAGGATAAGGGCAGTTTGGAAAGTCGCTGGTAGTGTTCAACCTCAGATAGCAGCCCTGCAGCGACAATTTGTCCCTCTGTTCCTCATCTGGCTCATTCACACTGCACACAATGTGTTCCTCAGCCCATTGTCACTCTCCCCAAAACATGTTTCTGGGTTTTTTCCCAGTTCTGTGCAGTGTGGTCTAATCTAGCAGTATTATAACTGTTACCAGTAAGAGTAGCTTAAAGGCTGCAGAATCTGTTTTGCATCATTTATTCCAAGTTTTGTTCCCCACCACCAACTTCCTTCCGTCTTCCCTTTCCCTCCTTTTTCTTGCGAATTTCAGTGGGATTTGTGGGCAGCTCTGGTGGGCTCCATGCAGGTACCGGTCTTTTTTAAAAAGCACCCAGCAACAGTGCATGACCTCCCACTTCTCTCCGGAAAGCACACGTGACCTTTCACAGTAGCCCTGCTTCTCCCACCATCAGAACAGAGCTCATGGCATGTGGCACCACATCACATTAGATTCCATGTTGTCTTGAGTCACGTGATGCCCACCGAGCAGCAGTAAGGCTGAAAAGAAATGCCGCCCCTAGCGGTGCCTTACCAGCAAAGGCCACCGCAGCGCAGAGGCTGGGTATTTAAAAGCACCCACCCCTGTGGAGATTATATTGTTCTTCCATTCCTCTGAACAAAGTCGGAGGATCAGCAGTCTGCAAAAAGACTGAGAAGAGACTGGGGAAATGGCAGTGGATGGGTGACGCATTGTGTGGATGCTTTGGAAAAAGTGAGCGGATGGCCACAGAGATGCGCAGTGAGGGTCCAGTCCTATGCATGTGCGACAAGAAATGGGGGATGTTAGAAGCTGTACGGCTTTTGCTGTCTTGTAATACAAAGTGCCTCAGGGCTCAACCCAGCGCCCTCCCTTCTGGTTGCCAACACTTCCCTGAACTGGGAGGCTTGTGTGCGTGAGGTGCAGCAGCAGAGATCTTCAGCCATGCAGATTAAATTCTACAAAGCGGGAAGGAAGGAGGATGCTGGAGATGGCGAGGGCCCTTGGCACCAGCCTCCTCCCTGCAGCACCCCTCTTTCCCTGTTCTCTGAGCTGATGTGCACCATTGGAGGGGCAACCGGTGCAGTTGCTTCCACACCGGCTGCAGGGAGTGGGGCAGGGAAGGGAAGGTTTTGAGAATTCCAGCTCTGAAGTCAGAGGAGCCTGGACTGGCGCTCCAGATAATCCGACGAGCCCCCACACAATGCAGGAGGCTTTAGGAGTGCACCATTAGTAACTTAATGCAGGCTAAAACTTGCTTCTAGGCCTCTACCTGTTCCCACAGAAATAAATATCCCACTACTTACCTGTTGATATTCTGCCTTGTGTAAAAGCACTGCCTGATTATTTTTCTGCTTCACCTTTAGGACACCTTGGAAATGTGCACAAAAGAAATTGAATTCAAGTGTATTCTCTTTGCCCTCTGCTACTTCCATGCAGTGGTGGCAGAACGGCGGAAGTTTGGAGCTCAGGGGTGGAATAGGTCTTACCCATTTAACAATGGGGACCTCACCATTTCCATCAATGTGCTGTATAATTACCTGGAAGCTAATGTGAAGGTAAATATTTTAATGATGCATAATTCCCTTGGCAAAGCAACTGAAGCAGGAATTGCTTGTCTGTTTCCTGATGGTTTGATCACTAAAGCCTTTGCAGATGGGAATCAATTATTCCAGATTTCATGCTTTAATGAGACCAAAAGTGCATTGCATGGTACTGGGGAAAGAGAAATGTTTAAAAA
Source organism: Varanus komodoensis (assembly GCF_004798865.1). NCBI lineage: Eukaryota > Metazoa > Chordata > Lepidosauria > Squamata > Varanidae > Varanus > Varanus komodoensis. Next base: position 31,569,656 of record NW_025335317.1, read on the forward strand.
AGTTGGTTAAGTTTGTGAAGATCACATTCCTGCTTTCTCGAGATCTGTACTCATGGAGACATTCAAAACAGGCTGCTTATGTCAACTTCAGATTCCTCCCGGAAGAGCAAGACCTTCTGCAACTGGGAAGTTAGTTTTCCCCGCTGTAAGGTTATAGCTGCATTCAAGCAAAGTACTTTGTAAATGGAATGAAAATAATGTTACTAGCCCACTCAAAATCGTAAAGTGTTCCTCTCAAATTCCAAGGTATTTTCTTACTTTCAGAGGACGGGATTAGAGGAGTTTCAAAAACATGGTAATGCACTCTCACAAGCTGAGTATGGGTTGTTGTTGATGGAATATAGGTTATTGTGTTGCTTGAACACACCTATACCTGCTGAGCACAAACAACCCATGAAGAGAACCCATGGTTTATTGTTGGGTTGGGAACTATGGGTTGCTCACCATGGGTTATTTCAGCTAGGTTCAGACAACACGATAATTTGCAGTGTTCAACTCTTGAGTGCATGTTATCATGTTCTCTGGACCCAGTCACTATTTGTGTTTCCACTGGTTGATCCTTGTTAGCTACATTTCAGTCAGCAAAATTGCATTTGCTGAAAATTGTATTACTTTGTCAAGGATTTTCTCATGAGACTAAATGTTCCCTTTCATAAAATCATGCTGAGTTTTTTTTCTTTCTGAGTTACCATAATCCTACAATAAACAGCTGGATTGATTGATTGATTGATTGATTGATTATTTGCATTCATATGCCAGCCTAGTAGCCCAATTCCTTTGTAACACAGTAAGGGGACCAGAGTCACCTTTATCTCCTCTTGGTGTTGTTCCCAAAGATGGTATTTCATCCTGCTAGGTTCCCTGGGATGACTTGCGGTACCTCTTTGGTGAGATTATGTATGGGGGACACATCACCGACGACTGGGACCGCAGGCTATGCCGGACGTACCTGGGTGAATATATCCGTATGGAGATGCTAGAAGGAGAAATGCTCCTGGCACCAGGTTTCCTTATACCACCCAACTCCGATTACAAGGTAAGGAGGCATTTGCGCAGCCCCAGCAGCCGGGTCTTCTGAGGGTTCGGGAAGGGAGGTGAAGGATTGCCATATAAGAGGCCACGGCAAGATGTGGCTCAGGGAGGCAGCCTGGGACAGCCACTCCGAGCAGAGCAAAGCCATGCTGGGAAGCAAGCACGCCAAAGCAGGGGCATGGCACCTGTTGCAGCTTGCTGGAAGACAGTGTGGACTGGCTGGCTGAGCTGCATGGCTGGAGCCACTGAGGAGCAGCAGCTGCCCTCTCCTAAGATGCCACATAATATGTTTTTTTCTAGGGCTATCACGAATATATCGATGAAAACCTTCCACCTGAAAGTCCCTACCTGTATGGGCTTCATCCTAATGCAGAGATTGGTTTCCTCACTGTCACCTCAGAAAAACTTTTCCGCACTGTGCTGGAAATGCAACCCAAAGAATCAGATTCTGGAGGAGGAACTGGAGTGTCCCGAGAGGAAAAGGTAGCGACAAAATGGCAACCCGCTTGCTTCAGCAGTGGATGGCAGGGACCAGTTGCTGTTCTAACTGCAGTGTTGTTTGGTGGTTCCTGATTAGCAGCAGCGTCTTGTTCCCCCACGGCCAAACGTTTCTGTGTGTGCTGGGCCCCAGAAATGTGGAACGCGCTGCTCTGAAATCAGTCCCTCAGACAGGACACTCACCGTGCTTGTGATTTCCCTGTGGCGCAGATGTTCTCCATGTGTGTCTCAGAGTGAAACATTCTTTGGGCCTTCTGTGCAATAGGTAAAGGCTGTGCTAGATGAGATCATGGACAGGCTTCCTGAACCATTTAATATGACAGAAATCATGGCTAAGGCTGCTGAGAAAACTCCCTATGTGGTAGTTGCCATCCAGGAATGTGAAAGAATGAACATCCTAACCAGTGAAATTCGACGTTCTCTCAAAGAATTAAACTTGGGGTTGAAGGTAGGGGCATAATTTAAGGTATTTGTAATGCTGTACTAGAACATTTTAAAATTATTTTCAATTAGCATGCTGAAACCATGCTGGATTGACACAGGAAAAACAAGTTGGAGATGCACTCTAAGTATTAAGAAACACCCAATTGTTCAAGTCTTCAATTTCCATCTTTCCTGGCCTTTCTGGCAGCTAAGTCTTCTCTGAGGAGCACTTTAAATGGGCAGACAAGGGTGCCTGTTTTATAGTCAAGATAGTGTGGATTCAGCAGAGCTTGTGGATACAAAGACAGGAACACTGAAGCAGATGGCTCTGAGGTGCTCGGCATGATACCCTTTACATTTCCTGGCAGGTAGTTGACTTTATTGCAGAGAGAATCCAGAGAATCCACTGCCTCATGATAATCTGTCAATCAATGCATGCTTCAATCAAATTTAACCTTAGCACCAATTCCCACAGCTCTGTGAGGGGAAGGGGCAGGAGAAACATAGCCTTGCTCCAAGCTTTGCTATCTTGCAGTTTCCTTCCTGTCTGCTAAACAAACGCACCCCTAGAATTGTGTAGTCTGGCTGAGGAGAGAAGAATGCTGTCACTGAAGGACAAGTAGCAACTGATTAGATCAGTGAAATAGAGTAATACAGAAACCCCACACAGTGGCCCAAGGCCACATAAAGCAACTCACAGAAATTGGACACATGCATCCATGCAGAAAGATGCTTATCCAACAGAGATTTTTTTAAAAGATGTTAAAGATCAGAAGAGTGTATGCTTTTAAGTACATGTGCACGCATGAGTGTGTGTATGCTGTTGCTAGGAATTTGTATCATAATTACACAATCACCTAGTATTAGGCATTGACAGTTATAGAGCATTAGCTGGAAGGCTCTGTAAATCTAGTTTTCTTAGCATTGCCACAACATTAACATTACTTAGAACAAAAATGCCTGAAAACTCCACCACAGGCAAGGAAAGACAGTACACTTTATTGCATAGGGTATAATCTTGAAAGGACTCTAATTATTGTCAAGGTATTCAGAATCTTAGCTCAGGATACCATTTTCATAGAATTACACTATCATTCAAATAGATGGTACAGGCATAAAAAGTTAAGATGATGATGGAAGAAACCAATTAAAAACTTTGTGAGTTTTTTTCCCAAAGGGAGAACTGACTATCACGACAGACATGGAAGACCTCTCAAATGCTCTCTATTATGATAATGTGGCTGACTCCTGGACAAACCGTGCCTATCCATCTTTGCTCGGCTTAGCAGCATGGTATGCTGATCTACTGCTCCGGATCAGGGTGAGGGAGACGTTGCCTTAAGAACTGTGTAACTTGGCTAAAGCTCTAGTGCAAGTTTTCAGTTTACCAAGGAATTAGGTTATCAGGCTTTACAGAAAATTGCATACTCTCATCACTGGATGTCAATTTTACGCTAATATAATGATTTACAGCTGTCCTTGCATGTGGAGTTAGGCATGTAGTATGTACAGCAAAGGCCTAAACATATGCACGTGATTACCAAAGTAAAGCCAGTTCAAGCTTTGCAAATGCATATTACATCCTGCTAGTTTGAGACTTCCTATTCAAGTAAGAACTGTCTAGGTTTTACCTAATCGGAATTTGCCAGTGCAAACTGTGGGCCCCATCAGGAACATACCTCAAACTGCAGCTTAATGTATACCTTCCTCCCCAGCATCCATTTCTGTAATCTATCATTTGTATTTTCAGGAACTGGAGGCCTGGACGACAGATTTTGCCCTCCCTACAACTGTGTGGCTAGCAGGTTTCTTTAACCCTCAGTCTTTCCTCACAGCCATTATGCAGTCCATGGCTAGGAAAAATGAGTGGCCTCTTGACAGAATGTGCCTTTCAGTGGAAGTTACCAAGAAGAACCGGGAAGATATGACAGCGCCACCTCGAGAGGGCTCCTACGTGCATGGGCTTTTCATGGAAGGTAAAGGCAATCTGGCAGATTGCTACTGTAGGTGAAGATTAGGCAACCTGCAGCTCTTGGCTTAGATTCACACATTCTTTGGACTAACTTCAAAAGCCTTCTCTGCAAGCACATTTCAGAACTCTGACAGTAGTGATCTGCTCCTTCCCAGCTCCGCCCACCAATTTAGCCTCTGACATAATGTAAAGTTTGTCAGAGGCTTCTACAGAATTCTTATTTAGCAGAAGTCCAGGCAGTTTCTACTTCATCCTGTTCTGTGGAACAACTTTTCCCCCTTTCTTCAACTTTCTATTTCACTCCTGTTTGATTTCTTTGACAGTAGAGGTGAGGCAAGGTACTTCTAATTTTGTCTGAGAGCATTTTATGCTACTGGTGCTTCAGTTGCCAGATGCATCAGGAAAGGTACAAGGATACAGGATTCCTTATCAGAATTCCTCCAGGTGCTCCTGGATGAGACAGTCAGGGTTCAGGTCAGGTTTTTGCATGGGAATAGCTTTGGTCTCATATGACCTGGAGAGAGACAAGGGAGTTGGACTCAATATTCTCAGTGATTTTTCATAGAGTTGATCATGGAATCCTTCTGGGGCAACTGTATGAGCTGGCAGGGGGCGGGGGAGTGGGGACCAGGGGCAGGTAGTACAGTGGTAGTAGTAGTTCTGCTTCTATTTGACTAGCTAGCTCCAGAAAGTGGTACTTGGGGGATTATTGTTTAGCCCTGTGGATTCTCGAGCATGGCATTCTTCAGGGGTCAGATTTGTCCCCCTGCTGTTCAATGGCCCCAAGAAACCACTGAGCAGGATCAGCAGGTTTGGAGTGCTTTGCCTTCACGGTGATGGCATGAGGCGCTGCTTTTAATTTGCATCAGGTGAGGCTGTGGATGTGCTAAACCAGTGCCTGACTGCAACAGTGGACTGGATGGGGGCTAACAAACTGAAGCTCGGTCCAGACAAGATTGAGATGCTGTTAATGAGTAGTTTGTCCAGATGGAAGGTGTTTAAACTCTTCTGAGTGGGGCTGCACTCCCTTTGAAGGAAAAGGCCCACAGCTTTGTGGGGGGGGGGGGTCCTCCTGGAGCCATCTTTGTCATTTGAAGCTTCATGGGGAGCTTTCTGTTAGTTTTGGCTAGATCTCTACTTAAGATGTAAGTATTGCTTCGGTAGGAATAAATTCCATGCAAACAAATAGAGCTTCACTGGCCAGAAATTAGGCAAGATTATTTTCTTTTCAGAGTACTTCCAAGACTTCAATCTAGAGCTGTATTATAACACATATATTATGCTGCAAAAGGAACCAGACAAGTATTTAGATAGCTGCCTTTTTAATTTCACATGTCTTCAGAATGTCAGCAGGGGGCAGCACATGCCCATTATATTATCAATCACATTGAATGGACATTTTAAAAGAAGAAGAACCGAAGTACCCACTCAATTGCCCTTGTTACGTATTTTGCTTCTAGGCTGGAAAAGTAATCTTTTCTCTAACAGCTATTAGGTTAAAGGGGGCTTTACTGCTCAACTGAGTATAGATGTGGGCTTTATGTTGACTCCAAGGAGCTCATGAAAGGAAGAACGCACTGCTTCCTATAACACACCTACAGGCACAGCACAAAATATGAACCCTGGTTTTTTAATAATTTTCATAACCTTGCCAATGCTTAAGTAAATTACTGGGATAGCTCCAAAGCCCCATCCAAGCATGCACATTTAGCCTTTAGCCATGCTACTGAAAACAGAAGGCTGGTGGTACTGCTGGGTTCCCTGTCCTTAGCACTTGTTGCAAACCAAGCGGCCTCCCCTGCGAAGCATCCAGTCTTGAGAGTTTGGTCCTGTCTTGCTGCAGGTGCCCGCTGGGATGTTCAGACTGGTGTTATCAGTGACGCACGCCTGAAGGAGCTGACCCCTCCCATGCCGGTTATCTTCATCAGGGCCATTCCTGTGGATCGCATGGATACCAAGAACATGTATGAGTGTCCAGTGTATAAGACACGTATGCGAGGCCCCACCTATGTCTGGACATTCAACCTGAAGACAAAAGAGAAGCCAGCCAAGTGGATTCTTGCAGGAGTAGCTCTGCTCTTGCAAGTTTAAAAGCCAGAGTTGACACCCAAGCCCTGACCACCCCATCATGTCACCACCACCCCCTTTTCAGAAATCTAGAGTTGTTTGCAAGTTGCCAATAAAAAAATACATTCCTTAGCTCTGTGTGTAGTACAATGCTGCTCCTCGGGGGAATACACATACAAGAATTAATAGCAGTCTACTACCAATGACAGATAACTTGTCCTCTCGGCTCTGGCTCTTCCCCAGTACACATGAAAGAACAAAGATGTCTGTGTACATTTTGTTTGTGAGAGCTATCTAGATTCTTTTCCCACTTGAAACTCAGATGTTTGATGCTCCACAGCATTCAGGATACTACATCCTAGCACTCCTGAGGTGGGGATGTTCCACTTTCCTCTAATAAAAAAATCTTTTATCTTTTCAAACTGCCAAGAAAGCATGTGGAGAACATCCACTGAAATCACTCATATGTGGCATGACATTTCTAGTGGCCAGGATAGCTTTCAGTGCTCTCTTTAACTGCATGCTCCTCTCCATAGCTAGCAAAACCAGAAGAAAAGTGTTCATTTGCCTTTTCTTGAAGCATATTTTGGATTGCCTGAGTTGGACTGTCACCTTTTTTTAAAGCACCAGCTGATCACTTTCCTATTTGTAATAAAAGGTTACTTGCTAAGGCCATAGAGTATGGCCTCCATGCTGAAGCAAACTATAGACAATCTACTCTCTTTCCAACAGTGACTGCTCAGACACTTTTATGAATTTGGAGCTGTATGAAAGAAGAACAGCAGCTGCAATACGAGATGCATGTGGTTTCCCATGTGGTTTTCAGACCATCTGCTGTAGTTCTCCAAGAGAGCCTCCATTCAGTCTCACACATGAATGACAATCTGGCCCACTGCTGGCTTCAAAACCATTCTAAGAAGTGCGAGGTAGGTGAAATTTTTAAGTCCCAGAGGTGCAGATCTACTGGAGGAAGATGGAGCTTCTCCTGAAGTGTTTGGCCCTTGCTGCTCCCCTCACTAGTTTCACTGCTTGGAGCCCCTGACTGTATTTTTCTTCATCTAACTTAAGATTTTTACCCTTCTACTTTTTTTATTTATATCCTGCCTTTTTCCTACAAAGGGCTCAAGGCAGCTTACATCTCCTCCTCCATCTTATCCCCACAACAACCCTGTGAGGTAGGTTGGGCTGAGAGTCTGTGACTGGCCCAAAGTCACCCAGTTGGCTCCATGGCCGAGCGGGGACTAGAACCCAGATCATCTGAGTCCCAGTCCCATGCTCTTAACCGCTACACCACACTGGCTCTTTTGAATTCCTTGGAACAAGAAATTTGACTTTGCTTAAAAATGGAGAACCAGAAATCTAGTTGGCTACCAGGAACCATCCATAGGTGTCCAAAAACAACCAAAAAAGGAGCATGCAATCCTAAATGCTCAGAGTCCCTAACAAGATAACAAAGAAAAGACATTGGACAGTAACCAGATACTGCGGGCACCTAACATGCATTGAATACCTATGACATTAACACGAAATACTCAATGGTGATCAATAAAATCAAGGGTCCATACTCCAGGAAAGAGTGAAGTGAAAAGACAGCATAAATAAAATTCCCATTTCAGTACAGAAGAAAATGAGAAAACCAAGGTTACTTGGCTTTCTGCTCCATACCAAAAACCAAGAAGTAGGAGAGCCAAACATTAATAATGTGAAATGCCATAGTGTTGCTCGTCCCCTTACTCCCAGAATAAAGTCCACTCATGTCTCCAGTTGATAGAATGACGGAAAAGAGAAAAGACTGCCACTGTTACTAGGGCCACTTGCACCCTTTGCCCAGGCATGCTCGTAACTAATAGGAAAGACGTCACTTGCATCTGAACAAAAGGTGGCTCAAAAGTTTTGAAAGCCAAAATACTTCCTTGAGTGAACTCCTTGGGGAAGAATCAGAAGGACCGATTGGAAGGAATGTGATGTCAAAGCAGTTACCAGTAAGGTCTAATGCAGGCCCCTGAGCACCAGCCTGTGCAGGGAAAACAATGCTCCAAAGAAAAAGGCAATGAAATGAAACCAGCCCATTCTCATTTCTTCTTAACTGTAGTGCTTGCCAACAGGAGGAGCACATAAACAGCAACACACCAAACTCACCCAAGGGCCAGCCTCTCTCTCCTCTTTAGAAGAAGTTTTTGATCAGTGGTGTTACCATCTTCACCCATAGCTTGATATAACGACTGGGCTGCTCAAAGGTTGAGGCAGACACTGTACTAGAACGCAAATACAGCTGCTCCTGCTCCTGCAGAGAGAAAAAACTACTTCATGATTTTGAATATTTGCCCTCAGTGTGGCCTGCAAAAGGTGTTTCCCATTCATCACAAGACAAGATTCTGGCTGAAGCCTCTACCATCACTGCCTGCCTTAACTGTTTTGGATCAGATCGAAAGATCGCATTAGGATGGAGAGATCTCATCCCATCACACATTCCTCTGAAGGAGGAGAACACAGATCTGACCCTCAAGCTTTCTAAAGTTTGGTATTTGAAATGCCAGCTAAGTCAAACCCAAGTAATTACACACAGAGAATGCAACCCACATATGTATACAAATACAACGAGGAGGAAAGGATTGCAAGATTTGGCCCTGCAGTTATGCACTTTCCCGTAATACAGCCAAACCCTGAACTATAATTGTCCAAAAAGGAAGCCTGACTTTAATCTCAAGAGACTGGACCAATCATTTCTCTTTAGAAAAAGCTCCTAGGCTGCATTTTAAAATGAATGTGCCGTCAAGGTTTCAGTGCAGTTCCCAGAAATACTAAGCTCCTTCAGAGTGTAAACAATAGAGCTGGAGGGAGAAGGCAGCGCCTCTGTTACAATGGTGATACCACATGCCATTTGAAAGCACCACTTACACCCCAAGGACACTTTATGCGTCTGACTTAGCAAGGTGGGCTACTGCACACACAGAGTCTGGACACAATTATGGGACCTCTGCCCAGCTTCATCCTAACTGCACCAAAGCTGGCACAGCTCAATCCCAGCAGTCACCCAATTTATAATCTCACTAAACAGATCTGGCCCGTGAGGTTTCGACTATGCAGACTAAATTCTTATTTGCTGCTTTGATTCCCTGCAAACTTCCATTTCTCAAGGCTAATCTTTAAAAAAAAATCAAAAATTTAAACTGTGACCCTTTGACTCACTGTGTTCTCCCTATTTAGTAATAGGTTTTGGCTGTCTGACACAGGAAAAGGAGCTAATGCACCTGATCTGAAGCAACTCTCCAGACTACAAGTTGCTTCGTACCTCTATAAGGCACTTGCAACTTAAGCCAGAGTGGTTAGAAACCCTCCAGATAATTTCAAATGGGACTAACTTAAGTTCTGCCACTGAGCAGTGGGAATGCCATTAAACCCTGTTCCAACGCTGCTAAGACTGTGTACTAGACCCTGAACAGAGCACAATCATAATACGGTTCCTTCCCAGAAGATGTGTAATATTCAAACTATGACAAAAGGCAGAGAAATAAGGCAGATGTTGAAGAATGGACACATAACAAGAAATTATGTTTTCTAAAGACTAAGAAGCACAGACTACAAAAGTGAGTATATTGGGGAATACCTACTTTCCAGGCACCTCCCACGTGGCTTCACCAGAATGAATTACAGCAAAGGAATTTCAGTTCCTGAATAAGCAGGACTTCTTCCAAAAATATTCCCTAAATTTGCAATGCAGTAACAAGGAGGCTGCTCTTTGTAGCCAAACAGCAATGTTCTGTGATACCATACTGTCAACTAAATACTTACAGTACTTCCAACAGATAAATGATATTAAGCAAAATTAAAGAAAAGGCCCAGTCAGTCCTCCAGTATCTGGAGAAGTATTACAGGAAAGCTAGAATGCACAAAGCGTCAAAGTGGGCAACTGGTGGCATGAACAATTCTCACTATTGTAGGATGCCTGCAGAAAAAGTGGTTCGTTCTATTTCTTGCCTTCCTTGAAATCTTGTACAGTGTGAAAAAAGACTCTTCTCCTAACCTGTCTGCACTTACCAGGGAACTGGGAGGGTTGTTTCATTTTGCAGATGTCCAACATTTTTGTAGAAGACATGTTACTTCAACAGCTTCTGTCTTCCCCAAAAAGGCATGAAAGGAGATCCTACCTGCATTTCACAGCCTGAACTCATACCTGATTTTTGTGGATTGATTGCAGCAAAAACTCAAAGGCAAATTTTATTCAACATTCTACCTGTACATCTATGCAGTTTTTTAAATTGTTGTTTCTAGCATCAGGAATTGTCATGTATATACATTTCAATTCAAAGGGGGGATAAGGGGAATTCATGTGATCATTCCTCAACTGATATGTAATGTAAATCAAGTCTGGCTTTAGTACAAATAATTGTAACTAAGTCTGGATGAACTTAATATGACCAAATCTTGCAATACATGTGCGAAAATTCAACTGACTTGTTGCCATACAAACCTAGACTTAAGAATGCCAGTTTAAAAAGCAGCCCAAAAGGAGACAATGAATGGAGACAGGAATCAAGACTATAGAAGCATCAATATTATACAACCCAAAGCACTCATTTTATTAACCTTAAAAACTAGAAGGCTATATTAAAAAGTACACAGCATAACAACAAGCACATGAAAAGATAACGCCAAACAATTGTTGACTGAAAACATAAGAATAAAACCATTTTTTGGGGAAAAAACAGCCAGCAATTTCATTTTTTGTTATATCATCCATAGGCTTGTTGGGAGCTACTAGAAACAGTTCTAGAGACTGACGCTTAGAGCTTTAACGGGCCTCTAAGAGCTCACTTTCCATGAGCTGTTCCTCAGATAACAACCACCATCAAGTAAGAGAAAGAAAACATATATATCATACAATGAGAGAGAATGAATGAATGAATGAATGAATGAATTTGGTCTCAAGTGGCTCCACTTTAAAGTTTTTCTCATGTTCTTAAACCTGCAGAAGAAGCCAATTCTTATTACTCCAGACCCATTCTGAGCTACAGCAGGTATTTGTGGAAATTTATACTGTCATTGTTGTGACCTCAAGTGGAATCTCATGCAAGCTCCCCTTAGGCAGTTTTGCCATTACTGCAGTTTTTGAACAAACATTTTCCCTCAACCCCATTATAAAGCTCAGCATTCATGAAATCTCAGCTACGCACCTGATGGAACTGCTGCTGCAGGGCTTTGTTTTTTGTCACTATTGCAACCTGTGCTTCCAGGTCTCGGTGGACTGACCTGTACCCAAAGTTAGGAGAGCCAATCATAGTTAAGCAGGGTAGGCTGCTTCCTGCGAGATACAACCAGAGGCCTGGAGAGAAACATGTAGAGAAAAGAAGCAATCATGGTAGGTGCACCAAGTTGCAAACAATAGTTTGTTCTTGAAAGGAAAAACAAAACACCCTACACATTTCATTCATTTTACTGGGACTGTACATGGGTCAAATCACTACATAAGCACCCAGAAAACAGGGGCGCTTCTCTGCAGACTGTCACACAACTCCTGGGGGATGGCACAGAACTCAGTGGGGTACTTGGCTGCCCTTATGGGACTGCCCACCCTCAGCCTATCATCTGGGTTCCACTGCAACAGACATTTAATGGTCCATATTGGTACACTAAGCACACAGGCCCTAATATTATACCTTTATTGTATTTAGAAATAAATCAGTAAAACTAAGCTTGCAAGACCTCCCAGGGCTTAGCCTGATCCTTAAGACCAGCACTTATCCACGAAATGCAGGCCACACTAGAATGGTTTACCCCACAGCTCCTCCACAGAGTCTATGCAGCGGTGCAGAGCCTGAAGCAGGCATGTTACTGTAAATGAGCTGGTGGTTATGATGTTAGACCAACTGCTTGGGAGAGGGAATCCCTTTCAGAAGCTACACCTGCCTGTCAACAGAGGGTAGGAGTACTGCTTTCACATGTTCTTCAATGTAAGCCTATTTATAGCAAATGTAATTACCCCAACAGTGCTATTGTATCCAGAACAAAAAGACCTGCCTGTCAAGTTGTGCTCACCTATGCAACTGCAGCAGAGGGGCCACCCAAGCAGAAACAGGATGCAACAGAAATATTCTTAACACTGAACTACTTTTGCACAGCAGCTCTTTACAGCAAGCAGAAGAGCTCACATTTCTGGATCACTTCCCACTGGAAAACCTTCCCAACTCAAATGAAACTGTGCCACTTCACAGCCAAACCAGATCAGACATGTCTGTGAATCGGTGCCATTCACAGACATGCCTGATCTGGTTATGGTATCTCGTGCCTAATCCTTAACTATATTTCATTCAGACTGCAGTAATGTGCTGTATGTGAGGTTGCCTTTAAGAACTGCTTGCTAACTTCAGGTGGTCCAGCATGCTGCAGCCAGGTTAACAGAGGCCAGCTGCACACAGCATGTGACTGACCCCACACCTTCAAGGGCTGCCAGTCTGTTTCTGGGCACAACACAACGTTCTAGTTCTGACCTAGGATGCCATATACAGCTTGGGAGCAGGCTACCTGAAAGACCACCTTCCCCCAGTTGGGCTTGCCTGGGTCTTAAGATCTTCAGGAGAGGCCCTTCTTTCACATCTCCTCCTGAGATATGTTTGCTGGTAATATAGAGAGGACCTTCTTGATGGCTGCTCCCAAGTACTGGAACTTGCTGCCAAGGGAGGCTACGCTACCTCCATCAATTGTCCTTCTGGCAAGGAAAAACAACATTTTGGTGTCTAAATTGATACACATCTATTTGGTAGCTGCTGTTTTTGCTTTTTATTGATGAGACATTGGTGTTTTTATCTGATGTACTTTTACTGCAATAATGTTTTTCAGTTCTAAAGCTTTAATTACAACATTTTATTGGTATTCTACCATTAATGCTCTTCTGCACTGATTTTAGTAGACTTCCCTGCTCCAGTCCTTATGAAAAGATGCATTTGCTACAGCAACCTTTTGAACTGGGGAGTCTGAAAAAAAGTAGCTCCACATTTCTAGATACCACTATGCTAAGTATGTAAAAACATCTTTTTCATTCTTTCCACAATTGCAAAGTGATACGAAATTGCCCAAAAGATTACCAAAATGATCAGATGTACAACACCCATCCTTTTGTGATCATCTTTATGAAAAAGAAGAGCTACACTGGTTTTGTCCCTACTAAAGCAGGTACATTCATTGGGGGCAAATTACATAAGAACTAGAGTGGAGTCTCAAAGGGCAGTATCACAAATGCATCATGGGAAAAGCAGCAAGTCAACAACTGTTTGCCAAAGACAGCGTATGTAACAATGGGCACAGTATTACCCATAGACTGCATGGACATGCTGCATTTCCATGACACCACTTGTGCAGTTGCAGGTCAATGACTCCGCATAACAGTTCTTCTACAGTTTCGGCACTAACACACGTTGATAGCGTTCAGATATGTTTGCCCAAATTTACATAAAGAGAAATTAAGACAGCGCCAATAGCATGTTTTAATGTTACGTTTGCATAACTGTCAACTATCACAAGGTTTAAAAATGCTTGACACCTGATCCACACACAAGTTTTAGATTCTGCTATGTGGACATCTCCCATCTACAATGCAAGTGCATCACATAGGAAGCGAGCTCATCAACCGACCGTGGATGGCCTGTCACTCCCTTCCCCCCCATAAATGATGCACCCAGTGGAACGTGCAAATATTCCAACTGAGGGCCAAGGGCTTCCCCTCTGGCTGCCTCAAAAAGAAGAATAAAGAACACAGTTTCCCTCCATACAACAAAATAAACATCCCCTGGATGCTCAGATTACACCTGCATGTTCAGGTAATCACTGTGCCAAGGGGAGGGCTTTCCTCAGTTTAGACTGCTACGCCAACTGCATTCATCTCTGACCTAACCACAATGACCCTGGCCTGGCCACATCAAAACTGAACCATGGTATTCTACATGGGGCCATGTTTGATGAACCTGCAGATGCTGCAATTTGCCCAGACTGCAGCAGCAAGGATGCTCAAAAGAAATACAACATTGCTGTGAATAGAGAATATGCCCATTTATAATATTTGCACTATTTCCAGGGTACCTATAACAGTAAATACTTTGGCTGTGTCCCAATACCCAAAGAGCTTCTTTTCATATCACCCTGCCCACATACTAAGATTTCAGAGGCTCCTTAAGAGCCACACTAAGCAGCTCCTCCTTTGCATCCCAACATGGGTAGAAGCTGGTTTAGTCAGGATACATTTGAGGAACATTTTCGTGGCAACTGTGGCACTCTTTCTTGCAGGTTTATTTGGCTCCATCTCCTTTTGAATTCTGTCCCCATGTAAATACTGCAAGGTTTTCATTAACCTTGGTAGTTTAAACTGACTGATCTTTTAATTACCTGCAATGCTGTTTGTTTTGTTTTTGCTTTTAAATGCTTGTGTAATTGTTGCTTTTCTTTCTTTGAATGTTATCAAGATACCTTGAACCCTTATCTGGTGAATGGAAAGCTATGATATAAATTATTCTAATAAAAACCCAACATCTACTAAAGTTCTTGCCCTCAGGAACAAGTAACAAATATCAGCACCTCAGTAAAGAACTGATAGTACAGCAATTAGTTCATCCTAAAATGAAAAACTTTCCAAGTAAAACAATGAGCATGTTCCAGAACAATCTGAGACAGAAGATGGCAATTTTCTTGCTTATTTCTGCCGTTCCAGCCCGCACCCAGGCAGCCACCAGTGTACTACTGAATTACTTCCACCTGCTCAAGAGCAGAGGATGCCTGTATGCATCCCTTCTCTTCCCCCACAAAACAACAGACCATGATGGAGATAAAAAAAGTCCTACAACACCCTCATCCCACATACACAACAGGCTCTCCTAATACCCTAAAGTATAGTACTTATAATGACCAAGGTTAATTCAGGTACCTGCTATGAAGCAAAGAGTGTCACAAAGATCCTAACAGGTAGCTTTTTAAAATGCAGGCTTACCAACAGCCAAGCAAGTATGCAAGCTGATGGCGGCAGGTGGGACCAGAGCATACCACTTGCCAAATGTGTTTGAAAAACCAAGTCTGGAGGTGTTCACTATTGAGACATCTTGGGAGTGCTACTTACACTGTTAAATCTGTACTGTGCATTCAGCTAAGAGTGACTAAAATGAGAGTTTCCTGTTCTTCAGCGATATTGTGCATATGACGTTGAATGTCTGTTACTTCCCAAGATGCTGTGTCTTCTGAATCTCTCTGCTAGGGCAAACAAACCCTTTCATAGTTCATAATTTCTGATGTATCTATTACAGCTTTTGTTCTTCATCTAGAGTTCTTCATGGTCTCTGTGCATCACACATATGGGCGAATAATCTATATACACTAAATACTTGGACTTGCTACTGATTGTGAGATGTTTCTAAATATCTCACAATCACCCTTCCTCACTGAGAGCGAGTGAGAATCCAAGAGTCCAGCTGCTCAAGTCAATGGCCAGAAGCACAGCATCTGCTCCACTCACGCAGCACTGGAGGAGAGGCTTGCCTGCAGGCACACTGGAATTTGACAGAGTAGGTCACCAGCATTCCTCTTTCTCCTACATGCTGCAGAGGAGCGGGAGGGAGGGGAAGTAGCAGGCTCCCTGCTGTACTGTGGATAGGGCTCTGCTGCTCTATCAGGCTGCATTTGCTCACATCATGACTCACCTTTCCAGGAGGGGAAATCCAAAGAATTTCTCAATCCTCACTCAGGTACAATACAGAAGTTTTAACTGGGTCCCAGGTGATGCCTTACACACAGAGGCATAACTGAGCAAAGTATTCCCTTCCTCCAAGAACATACCTCCCTCTCCTCAGAGGGTACTTATGAGCCCCCCACCAAGCTTCCCCCACACCTGGTCCTTATCCTTACTCTCATCTCCATGGCACCCTGGTTCCCAGATAGCAATCTGTAAAAGGCCTTTCAGTCACAAGTAGAGGAAGAGGTACTTCTGAATTCTAACCAAACTTGATTATGAGAAAAAAAATAATTATCAACAGCTCCAACTACTAAGGGTGCCTGAAATCATCTTGACCTGGCATATACTGTAAGAAAGCTGTCACTTACACAGGAATCCAACTCCCTGCCAGTCCTGCAGCACTTCTATTTCCTCACTCCCCAGCAACAACAAATACATTCTGAAGGCACTACAACTACTCACAGAACTGGAATTTGGGGACTCTGGTATTATTAAGTTCAATAGCAGTCCTTCCATTTGAAAAATGCCTCAGCAAACTACTTCTGAACAAAATTATGGAATAAAAGAAGTCCTCTTACAGGACAGTACTGATTAAGGAACAGAAAGTAGGGAGTATGAATGAATGATAGATTCTCCCAATGCAGGAGTGTAAACGGTGGTCCCAATACAGATTCCTGTGGGGCCCTCATGTTTTTCAACTTATTTAGAAATGAACTACAATTAGAAGCAAGTAGTGAAGTGGCCAGGTTTGCTAATGATACTAAATCACTTAAGATGGTTAAAACAAAAACGGATTGTGAGGAGGTCCAAAAACATCTCTCCAAACTGGGAGAATGGGCTTCAAACTGGAAAATGTATTTCAGTATAAACAAGTGTAAATTGATGCATGCTGGAGCAACGAACATTAACTTAATCTGGAATCTGATGGAAACTGAGATAGCAGTAATTGGCCAAAAAGAGATTTGGGGGGGGGGGGTCTGGTGGATAGTCTGATGAAAACGTTAACTAAATACATGGCTGCTGGGGGAAAAAAGAAGCGGCAGTAGTAAATTCCATGTTAGGCATAATTATGAAAGAAACTATTTTATCTACTATCAATATCTACTGTCCTCGAAACAATAGCACAACGGCACTTCAAATACTGTGTACAGTTCTGGTGACCACACCTAAAAAGGGTATTGTGAAGGCGGAAAAGATATAGAAAAGGCAACTAAAACTATCACAGGGCTGCAGCAACCCCACCCCCATGAGGAAATATTGTAACATATAGGATTGTTTATTTTGGAAACAAGGCAGGTAAGAGGAGCCATGACAGATGGAGCCATGCATACAAAACTATGCCTGGTGTGGAGAATGTAGATAGGAATACATTTTTTCCGTCTCTCATAATATTAGAAGCAGATTGGTGGGACATTCAGGACAGAGGACAAAGAAGCACTTCTTCACAGCGCATAGCTGAACTATGGAATTCACTTCTGCAAGTGAATTTAGAGGGCTTTAAAAAGGGACTGGACAAACTCATGGCAGGTAGTTCTTGGCTTCTCCAAATGGCTGCATGCCACTTCCAGTATCAGAGACAACATACCTTTGCATGGGAAAACGGACGAGAGAATGTTGTCACACTTGTGTCATGCTTGTCCACTGGGCAGCTGGTTGGCCCCTGTATGAACAGAAGGCTGGACTAGATGGATCCTTGGTCTAATCTGACATGGTTCTTCTTATGTGATTACCCTTTGTGAAATACTTAATAATGTTATTTTTTCTCAGTTCTGCATCATTCAGGGAGAGCCAGCAGCATTATGGAGAGCTCATGACAGAGCTGTATGTTTGTTCCACTCGCTCCACGTTAGGGTGGCACAGTATGAACTCGCCTGGGAAAGCATCGACTAGAGAGCGATGCATCTTCTATCCCTCTGTAAAATCTATCTAGCCGCCGCCACTTGAAAGAGCTGCTTGACAGCAGAGATTTGAGAATGAGCACCATCATGCACAGTGCTCTTTGTTCCCTGCATGGCCCCATCCCTGGCCATTTCACATGGTTGTGGCTGAGCACCACTCTGTAGAGACATGAATGTGTTTTTCTTGAGAGAAAGGAGCTTAGTCAGCAGCACTCCCCACCCCCTACCCTCTTCCCAGAAGCTCTGCAGGAAGAAGGCAAGGAAGATAGCAGCATTCCCATAATCATTAACAGCCACAAGCTTCAGACAAACAAAAGCAGGGATCCCTGGAGAAATGCAACCTATTCGGATGTGACCTTTGGGATATGCTCAAGGGAACCCAGAAACTTGCTCAGTTTGCTCTGATCCAATTAATACTGTAAAGGGCAGAAAGGCTCCTCAGCACAAAGGAAAGCAGACTATAGGAACTACAGAATGTCCTCCATAGCAAAATGTGCTTACTGTCACCTTAGAACTCCCAGCAAGTGATAGTGATTAATTACACTCCCTTGCAAAGGTGCTCTAAGTCTCATGAGAGCAGCGACAGGGAGCCCAAGGTGGTACTGCTGTTCACACGTTAAGGCTTCATCTTTGCTGCTTTCTGCGATACAGAAGCACAGGAGGTCAGCACACCCCCATTCGTTCCTGAAGAGCTAGGCCACATGTTATGTCAAGGAAAAGCTGGAAAAAACTGCAGGGTGCTTAGCTTGCTACAGCTTGTTAAAAGCCTAATGCTGGGGCCTCCAAATCTGATGTGTATATCCTTCCCAACTTTACAATGTGCATATTCTTTCAGCTTTGCAAAGTGATCAAATCATTTCCCAGTGAACTGGAGACATGCCACGCATTTGATGCAGCTCTCCACACTGAACTATGGCCTGAAAACCCCTCTCCTCTCTGCGGAGCGCCACAGTGTTTCCTTGCTTGCCAGCCCCTCCGGCTTTCCTCACAGAGATGGACGCTGAAATATTCAGTCATGATGCACCTGTGAGAGGCACACCTGATTTCAACATCCCTTTCCGCCTAATCCCCAGAGCACAAGTACATCTCTCTTCAAACAGTCTGGCAGGAAAGACTGAATGGCAGCTGGGACAGGGGTACATATCAGACCACAGACCATGAGTTGTCATACCAAGTTGCCAAACAAGTAGCCTTCAGATGCCTTCCAGCCACTTCCTTACAGGGAGATAACTTGTACAATTTCCTGTTTCCCCAAATGGCTACATTGTTGCAACAGGAATTAAGGAGACAATATCAGACCAAATGACATGGTCAATAGCAACAGCTAACATTCAACAGCCTGCAATCTCTTCCTTTCTTCCTATGGTTGGTACAGATTTAGTCTCACACATATTGAATTGCTATGTGTTTTATTCCTGACTTGATTATGAAGCCTACTGATGGATTTTACACTGCTTAGGCTTGTTTAAGCAGCTAATTAAGACAAACTAATTATCCACAGCATGCCAAAAAGTTTTTCAACTACTGATTGATTCTGGGACAATAGGTTACTCTATTTAATGGCTAAATCATAGCCGTTACACTGCCCTTGTGGGTTAAATTTCTTGCTAACGTTTGCCACAACAGAGCAAACTTGGATTCAAGTGGTGTCTCATGATATTTGTATATTTCTAGCCTTTTTGATACAATCAAATCACCCATGATGAACAAGAGCAGATTTTGTTTGCAGGTTCAAGGGCCTGGCATGAAAATTTCTCAAGGGACAGAGTGTTCTCCCCAAGCTGATGCAGACAGATAGCAAACAGAATTCAATGAAGCCCAATCTTCCGAGAAAGTTTTCAACTATCTCAATGGATAATCAAATTAAAGCTCCTTTGAGCTCTTGTTTTAGATTCAGTGCCTCTCCTCTATGATGCCTCACCTTTAGCATGGAAAGTCCACCCATTTCGAGAATATTCCTGTAATCGGATTCTCTCTTGCTGACCCAGACAGCACACCTCGCTGAAGAACTTCTTCTCAATGTAAACATAGGCAGCAGGGATGGCACCTGCCACTCCTTTGGCCCCGAAGAACCCATTCACCTCTGGTGAGGCTAAGAGGATCTGATACTTTGCCCTGGTGCCTAGAATGAGGTCCATATAGGCTTGTGTGAGGTTGAAGTAGCCTGTGGTGAGAAAGATATTGGCACCCTGCTCTGCTTCCATCAAGAGGGTCTCTGTGACCATCTCATCTATCTGGATTCCAAATGGTTTCATCTGTATTAGTGGATAAATCCATGTATCAGGTTCTGACTGCCCACCAGACTGCTTTGGATCTTTGGATAATGGGATATCTTCTTCTGTATGGTTGCTATGGAAAGTCTGAGTGTGAAGCTGCTCTTGTTTGGTCTTTGCAGAATTGATCACTTCCATCACTCTCCTGTTTGCTGCTTCACAATAGGCCATCTTGTCTCCTAGGGGTATGAATACATGATTGAATGAAAGACAATATACAACATTACCTGTACAATTGCAATGAAATTGCGGAGGAAGCAAGAGAGTATCACTAAGATTTCTGCAAGTCAGGAAACACAGAAACTCAATCAGCCCAGAAGATAGAGAGAAATATGTATTTTCCAAAAGAAGCTTATAAGCCAAATGTTATTAGCAATTCTGAATAGTGTCCACCATTTCAAATGCAGGCCACAGGGATGATTCGACCTATTCCTTCCGTCTTTTCAAATTTGGATTTATCAGGACTTACCAAATCTGATATTTTCTAGGCTTCCTGATCAGAGCCTATAAAGGCAAGTTGCACAGCCTTAGCCAAAGTTAACATTCAGAATGACACTGACAGAACTGTACACAATCACATCTCATTGAAGAAAAGGGAGAGATCCGGCTCTGTGTATTTACCAAGTTTATTCATTAAAAAGTAACAGGAAGTCTCTTAACCAAACCTGATTAAGGAAACTGTAGACAGCTGCCCATAATGATGATTTCATCCATTTCAATTCTCTGAACTGAGGTAAGCGACATGTTTTATTTCTCTTGTTGCTAAAGGCTATTACTAGGACAGATGGGATTCAAATCTCATGCTCCCTCATTTCCCCAAATATCTTCATCTGCACTACACAGCGATACTCTTCACATACCCATCATAGAATGGCCTCATTATACTCTGGGAACAAGAGCTTGGTTGTGACATTATAGCTTACCACAAAGTTATAATTAAGTAAGCTTGTGCCCAGTAGAAAAAAAATCTCAGGTTGAACAGAAGCCTACTAACAAGTAACAGTCACCCTCCTTTAAAAAATATGAATGCCATCAGTGATTCAAATCCATGTTTAGCACCAGTTGGGACACTCAGGTCTTCTGCATGGTGGACCACAAAATAAAGGAAAAAGCAATCCATTGAAGCTTTTAGCAACAGCATTATTTCACGTCAGATTGATCTTTTGTACTGGTCACACATTTGCAGCTCAAATCCAGTCCAGAATAGTTATTATCCTCTCAGAAATAAGATCTGCTGACTTTACTTCCACTTATGCCCTCAGTATGTATGCATAAGATTTCAACATTAGTTTGCAAACAGCTTTCTGTCACCATCTTAAGGCCATCAGTGCTGCAGACAAGACTTAACTGAGCCCTTTACCAGCAACATTTTGTTATTTTCTCCTGCTCCCCCTTTTCTGTTTAACATCCAGCCTGAGGAATGGCCTTAGAGCTGGGTCACTAAGTTCTAATCACAAGAGCTGGGTCACTATTTTACATTTTCAGCTAGTCTTTGAAAAATCTATGCTGCTCTTCAGATTTTATAAACCAAAACAAATGCCTACCTTCCCCCCTAAAGACTACTTTTGTTGTTGGTTAGCAAAATCGTGTCCAACCGATCACTACCCCACGGACAAAATTCCTCCAGGCCCCCCTGTCCTCCACCATCCCCCAGAGTCCACCTAAGCTCACACCAACTGCTTCAGTGAGTCCATCTAGCACCTCATCCTCTGCCATTCCTTTCTCCTTTTGCCCTCAATCGTTCCTAGCGTCAGGGTTTTCTCCAGTGAGTCCTCCGTTCTCATTAGGTAGCCAAAGTAGTTGAGTTTCATCTTCAGCATCTGGCCTTCTAAAGAGAAGTCAGGGTTGATCTCCTTATGGGTCCAGCTTTCACAGCCACACATTGCAACTGGGAAAATTGGTATAGCACTATCAATGAAGGGGGAAAGGAACAGGGAAAGTGACTGTTCAACAGAGAGTCACTTCAACTGTTTAGCAGGCAAATTATTAATCTTCTCTTCCACCAACAGCAATTTCTTCTGATTTGAGCATCTGATCAGTTTCCATTGATCAGTTTCCAGTCAGAATTGAAACCTTTTCAATTCTAGTTTAAAGCAACTACAATTAATATTTGTAACTCTCTTAAGCACTACTTGAAGAATGTCTGGAAGAGTCAGGGCCAAATTCCTAAAGGAAGGCATCAAATGAAAGAAAGTGTGAAGGCAGACAGAACATGGAAAAATATACAAATGCTCCCAAGTGGGAAAAAATGGTTCCAGCTAAAGCAATCCCCATTCATTCAACACAATGTTGTTTCCATGTAAGAAATTCATTTAACTAACAAAATTCACTGTATGTGAAAGACAAATAGGAAGGAAGGACGGATGGACGGAAGTTTTTACTATAGTGTTTACTACAGAACTGTATATAAAAGCTTTAGATGATGGTGGTGGTGGTGGTGGTGATGGACGGACTGAAGGACAGAAAACTTTTGTTAAAAATGATACTGGCAGTACTACTACTAGCTGTAGTATCTGATTATACTGAGTTGGGGCAAAGATTTACACACCAGCTAAAAAGGATTTGCCAGCTAAAATCAGTGATCGGCATGCTTTTTTCCACAGGACAGTTTGTGTGTGCTAATCCAGAAAACAAACACTGGAGGGCAGTCCCCCCTTACCTATTCCTAATACATTTGCTTTTGTGAAACTTTCACCTGAAGACGAAATCTCAGCAATTGAGCTGCCGGGAAGATGTCTCAATAGTTGGCAGTGCTTGGAAAACACCTCCCAAGGGAATGTGACCGGGCAGCACCTTACACTTTATATTCAAAATTAACTTTCCCTATGCTGTAGCAAAGGAAAAATATTCCCCTGACAGACATTGTCTCCTTCCCACTAAAAAGCAGACAATAACATTCGGCGTAAGAGCAGCATGCACAAAACTATTCACTAAATTCTATGACAATACTGGGAGTTGTTTGTTTTTTTCAAACACCCTCCCCTCCCAACCATGCTTCCTGGTTGTCCAGGAAGCAACTGAATGCAAGGTTACAAAAACTATTTACCAACATATAATTTATCCAGCCAACAGACTGTTTAGCTCTAGCTTTGCATCCACAGGATACACCCAAACGTCTGGGACAACAGTGACTTCCCATATCACAATGCCATTTGTTGATAAACTTCTTCCATCATTGTTAATCCTACCGTCAGGTGTCACAGTACAAAGGATATGTCAGAACCCCGTTGTATTTGGAACCCTGAAAACTATCACTGGCAAGGCGTTAACCCCAATTCCCAGTGGCTGAGCTAGAATACTTCCTTTCTCATACAAGAAAGACCCACACCTGAACATACCCAACACATGCATCTCCAGGGGCAAGCTAACAACCTATTAGGAGGGAATGGTAGCTCCACTGTTAAGCACATGTTTTGCAGACAGAGGACTCCTGAGTTGAATCCTTTCATTCCCCAATGAAAGAGATACTAATACTGTCTCTTCTGCATAAAAGCAGTTCTCCAAGGTCTCTCTTAGCCTTATCCCAAAGTCCTTTTCTTTTAGAGAGAGCTGAAAAGTTAGACCTGGGACTTTCTTTATGGAGCATAAATGGCTTTCTGCTCATACAGGTGGCATTCCTTCTTTCCTGAAACCACTTGAAAGGTGCTTGTTTGTACCTTGATGCTACTGAAATACAAGAGGAAACTTAGCTATCTAGGTGAGTCCAGCTACTCAGCCCTTTGAGTGTTGAAAAGGAAAGTGACACCACCTAAAATGTACTTCTATCCTATTGCTTACTAAATGGTCTTTTTACCTTGGTAAGGATGCATCATGCCTTCCATCACCTTAACTGTATCATCTTGCTGCAGCTGCAAGGACACATCCCCAACAGCATCTACTAAATCAGTAAAGAAATCTGCAATCTCAGGTGAATCTTGGAGGAATACATAGCGATCTTGACGATTGGTAAAGTAGGAGTCACTCAAGTTGGCCCTGGAGAAGGAAAGCGGGGAGAATGCCAAAAATTTGATGAGAATGTCAACAGTTTCCCAAGTCATGTATGTATGGTATAGCTGAAAAAAGACCACCTATAAAAATAATTTTAAAGGAAGCTCAACAGTACCTGTAGGAAGAGGTTGTCTTCTTGACTAACCTCCTCAATCTTACTTGGCTAAAATTGGAACAAGCTGACAGGGCCTGTCTTCATTAGAAATAGTGGCAATATTCCAGTAATGGAAAGGTGGAAAAATGGTCATATCACACTTCTCCAAGTCAGACATCTGTCTTAGTGGATATCCTTTTCCACTGGAGATCAGATAATTCCCCCATGTAAGCCATAATTTCCTTGTATCAAGGGACTCACCCACTCAAGATCACATTATCATCAAAGAGATAGACCTTGATATGCTGTAACCCGATGGTCTCATTGAAACGCTCAGGGATCAGAAGTCTGAGAAGACCACGCAGATTAGGAGTGTGAAAGAGAGAGACACGGACCTGCTCTGGAAATCTCTTCAGCAATGGAAGGAGCATGGTTCTAGAGTTTTTCTGGCCTGGAAGAAAATGAAGAAAATGAGAAGAAAATGAATTTTCTGGGATCCTTGGAAATACTGTAATTATCTGCTACAATTTTATCTATTTGAATTTAAGCAGGCTACTTTATAAAGGCATATTTTACAGCACTTAAATTTCAGCACCTGAAGATCATCAAAGAATAATTCCTGTTTGTCAGGATTGGCATGTCTGTGTTCTCCTATGATTATGTAACACTAGTTCAGAAAAGCAGGTACTTTTTAAGCATTTCTATTATCCCACAGACTAAGATAAGGTAAAACCCTAGGAGAAGGATAACAGCTGGAGCACCAAGAGTTACTTTTGTCTAAAACAGAAGCTAATATTAGGAATATTTTACCCAGATTTTATACATGACAGATTTGTCTAGCTTCTTCAGGTGCATACAGATGCTGTGAGCATTTGCAGAACATTGCACTGCTTTTTGGCTTATTACTAATCCCAAATGAAAGCTCAGATCCTCTTATTTAATCACAGCTATCTTGAGCAGAAATGTCTAACGTTACAAGTAGGGTTGGAATCTCTCCTAAGCATTTGCAGGCTTCCTATTGTGCTTAGTCTGGTCTTCTCAAGAAAGCAGAGCAAACACTTGCAGAGTCCTAGTTGCACAACCGGCAACCTTCTTTCGTGTAAATACTTGTCCAAAAGGCAGCTACAACTGGAATGAAAAAAGCCCGGTTGTGGGGTGCTTTGTCATGAGGGGCTCGCCAGGAAAGCAGTGCCCCGCAACTGCTCACAGCATCACTCAAGCCATGGTTGTTCCTGGCATAGTCCCCTGACTGATTGCAGTGTTGCTCTCACACGCAAGGAGCAATTGTCCAAACCCCGAGACACACTACAAGCAGTCTAGGGCTGCACTAGGAGCAGCCACTGTTGGAGCAGTTGTTCTTCATGTACAAGAGCAGTGCTGCTTGTGCCGTGTGCAGAGCTTGGTTGCTTGCAAGTGCCCTACAAACACTGGGTGAGCTCACCAGGAAATCAGACTCTGGGCTGCCACAAAGCACACTGGTGTCTGGAGAACCGAGCCAAAGGAATCCAACCAATTCTCTCCCTGGACAGATTCCTCACACAATCCTAATTACAGACGGAGTCCAGCTAGATGAGAAGAGGTTGTGACCAAACTACACACACATACTTACCCCGGGATCCCCTTGTAAAGTCTAACAGAATGGACACTTTAAGACTGGAAGGCCCAGATCCCTGCAATGATCTCTCCAATGATGTTTCAATGCAGTCCACCTAAAGGAACAAGACAGGCATGAAAGCACAAGGTAGCCTACTTCCAGGTATGCCACATAGTCAAAATTATATAATACAGCAGGACCCCTGTATCTGCAGGCTCACTTACCACATTTGCAAGTTCACTGCGGTTGACCTTAGCCAAAATAGAAGTCGTAAAGCACTGTAAACTGCCAAAGAAAAGTTGTAAAGTGCTTCCTGTAAGCAAAAAATCTTGCTTTAACAGGGAAAGAAAAGAATTGTCTGCTGAGGTAAGAACAGGTCAATCTGTAAAAAAAGAAAATTTTTGTATGTAGCATATATAATATAATGTTTGCAATTATCCATGATTTCAGGCATCCGCTTGGAACCGATCTGTGTGGATACGGGGGTCCTGCTGTATAACCAAACTCCATATGTACAAAGAATACTGATTTTCTGAGCGTATGCATTACTGCTAAGGTTTTGTGTGCCTCTCAAGTCAGTAGAGCTTTCATAGCTAGACATCCACCTACCTGCCCCCACCCAAAAGAAGCAATTAGCGGTTGCCATGTACTGTAGGTTTGTCTTTGCTCTCCTTTTAGAGGTACAATAGGCAAAGATTAAGGTAGTGAAAAGATCCAGAAGCATTTGTGATGTTGGTGGCCCATCACAACATAATATTTCTTTCCAGCATTCCTCATTAGTCAGAAACAAAGCTACAGGAAGGCTAAAAACACTGCAAGATAAAACAATCACTCTGAATAAAGAAAGAAGGTGAAGATAATGTATGCATAGAGTCTACAGACCACCACCTGTCGTTGATACATACTGCACACATGAAGAACTGGCACACTGGCTAGCACGGTGAACGATGCCAGAGTGCAGCCAACTGGTCCATGAGGCGTCTGGGAGCACCAATCCACAAACTCTTACCTCCCATGTTACTCTGTAGTTCTAAGGTACAGCGTATGCCTGACCTTCATTCTTCTGGTCTACCAAAGCTAACACAAACAAATTTCCAACACAAAGGTGAAGGAAGATCAATGAATTAAGAGCTTTTTAAAGAGAGACCAGAGACCATCTCCAAGAAAAGCCATGTCTAAGCCACCCTTTAACCAGTCATGTCTTGAATGCCTCAAACACTTACTAGTTCTTTTTCAAGTGGTCCTGTTCCAAGGTAGAGTGATGCCAAAATTACTCGCCGCTTGGCTACCTTTATTTGTCCCTAGAAGAGAAAAAATCAGGTTTACTCAACCGTCTGTCATGTGGTCCACCCAAACTCCTTCCAAAGGACACTCAATAGTGCTTACTTTGTAAAGTGAGAATTGATGGGACTCAGACCTACCTAAAAGACAAATTGTTAATAGGAAACCCTACCCATGATTGGGAAGGGAATACAATAGTGTTAGTGAGAGATAAGAAACAAACATTCTGCACATGCACATCTTCAATCAATTAAAAGGTGCAAAAAGGACAGGCCCAACCAATGCTAATATTCTAGTTGTCATAAAGACAGGTTGTTTATCTGTAACTGTAGACCATCTGTGCATTTGCACTTTTGGGTTCTGTGCATGTGCAGAGCTGTTTCAGGAAACTCCTATAACTGAGGGATTTTGACAGGAAATTTCTCCTACTATCTCAACATGCATATCTCCAAAGTGTTCCTTGAAACCAACATTGTAGCTCTGGATTGCATCAAACCAGAGTATGACATTGAATGGGTGATTTGTGTAAATACACAGAGGACCACTCAGAGAACTACAGACAGGGAAAAGCAATCTGACTTGCTTATTCATAGTCTCTGCACATCACACATATGAGCAAGCAGCCATCTGACTTAGGAGAGGCAGGTCAGTATTCTACTGCAGAACGGAGGGGAGGACTGCATGACTGAAGGAGCGGTCAACTCTGGTCCAGGCATCCAAGCAGTAATGCTGAATGCATGTGAGCAGCATCAGCCAAGCTACAGTCCTGCACAGGTCAGGAATGGTGACATCTCTGTTGAACCTGAGCAAGACCACCACTGCAAAATAGAGTGAGCTCAGACTGGGATACACAAGTTAAGACCAGTCATGTCACAGGCAAGCTAGATCATTTGGCAACCCACAAAGCAAAGTGCTGTGTTGAGATTAGGAGAGATGTGCACTTACTGCCCTAACAGATGGGGGAGGGGAAGGTTTGTCTGAATAACTCATTCCTCAGTTTATAAAAAGCCAACACCTTGCAAACATCCAGGGAATGAAGGAACAACTCTAGCAGAGTAGATGGAGAAAGACAGAAAGAAAGCTGGAAGATCAATGTTCTGGTTTGGATGAAACACTGACACTATCTTAGGAAGGTAACTGATGTCAGGACGAAAATCCACTTTGTTTCTATGAAAAATGAGATAAGGAGGATCTGCACAGAGCAGGTGCAATTTACCTGAGTGCCATTTCAAAGTAGGAATGCCGACTTCTACGACAAGAGGTGAAAATCATCCAAAATATGTTGGATGGCAGAACAGCACAAAAGTCACTACAGTCTATCTTGAGATAATCCTTTCTTTCCTTTCCCTCAGGTTCCAAAATGCAAGAGAGTCCTTTACAATAAAGAAACTTATTGAAACTTCAGAGCTAAAAAGGCAGTGTAACTAAGTAGCCTATAAAGCTGAAAAGATAAACCTGTGCTCATGCAAAGAGTTGAACTCAAGTTAGAAACTTCTGCTCAGTCCTTCCCTCCAATCTGAAGGTCTTTGTAGTGGATAGGCCAGATGCTAGCTCTTTGCTGACTTTTCAGGGAGATATATCATCAGATTCTGTAGAAGAGGAAGAGATAATGGCAGGGGAAGCAAGGTAGGACAGAAACTCCTTCAATATCACTTTCTGCATTTTCCCAGGCCAACAATGAGAGCAAGCTGGTTTTGAAAGCAATGCAAGGAATATTAGGAGAGAAGGGGGACCAGGTGCAGGACCCAGCCCCTGATCCCTTGATGAGGTGTTGGGAGAAACAACCCAATTGGATGGTAGATCTCCCCAGCTAGCTCTCCACCAATGCAAACCACCCTGAGGATAGCATTGCATTGTTATTGAAAGGGAAGGACTGGGGAGAACTTTCCAGTTTGGGTTCAACTCTTTACACAAGAGGACGGCTTATCTTTTCATGTGGATCCCTGATCATCTTGCTGCTGAACTCTGCCCTGCTGTTGGGTAAGATGTGGCACTACTGGAAGCCAAGTGCTAGGCACAGGAGTGGGGCAAACAAGGGTCAGTGAAGGCATGACGGGGTGATAAGGATGATCCTTGTGCTGCCCATCACTGTCTTTGCCTGGACTTGGGTGATGGGTGGAAAATGGGGGAAAATATAGAGCACTGTCCTGTCCAGACAAACATCACAACATGTAGAACTTTCGGGGCCTGATATAGATATTACTTTCTCTGAGACCAAGGATCAGATAAAGCCCTCTCTGGTAAAGTACTGGGAGTACAATCACAGCTGAGACAACCAAGTGTAACAGGTTCTATGGTGCCTTTTGTCAAAGGACAAGCATCAGAGCTGCTGGCCAGAAATCCCAAACAGAGGGAGGCCCTTGAACTATAGTCTTTATGGAAGATGGAGAGTCAAGGAGTCCAATATTAGATTGGTCCAGGCTAACAGAAAAAAAACACATTTCCAAAGTTCCAAAGACAGGAAGCAGAGCAAAAAGATAAAGATGGGATAATAGCCCCATTATCCTTGCAGCAAAAACTCCTAATTTTGGTTAATGAGTATTGCTTCCAAAAGAATTGGAAGGAGAAACAAGATCTTCAAGTAACTGACTGGTATAAAGAAATTTGGAATATAGCTGTTAATGATAAGTTGACCTGTGGGATTAGCATCAAAAAGGATAAAGAAGAATGATTTTAATGCTATATTGGGTTTGTTTATTGAACATGTACTAATAAAAGGGAAGGATATTAAACCTTTGGTTGATTCAATGCAATTTTGGATGGAAGGGAGTATTTCTGAAAGAGCAGAAAGTCTGAAGAAGTAAAGAAGAAAGATATGAAAGAATAAATATTCTATAGCCATGGTGCCAGTGGAAGGGTGCACTAGTTGTATTTATATATGGGGGATTTTGGTATATTGTGTTTTTTATTTTTTATGATGTATTTTATATTTGTATTGTTTTGTAGTAGTTTATTATTAACCACATTTTTTTAAAAAAAAATAAGAGTTGCTTTCAATATATTTTCCCTAGTCCTGACTCCTGGTAGGGATAGTGCATCACAAGTGGACGATAGCAATGGAGGATATAGCTGGCTCCGTGCCATGCACTGTGCCGTATTTCACACATTCTGGACTGAATCCATGCCTCAACAGCCTTAGAATACAATAGTGGAGTTGGGAGGGGACAAACGGCCCAACTCCCTGTTCAGTGCAGGACTCCAACTTAAGCCATCCTTCTCAGATGACTGTCCAGTTGCATCCTGAATGCTTCTCGTGTGGGAGAGCCCACAACCGCCCAGGTAGTTGGCTCCACTGTTGTAATGCCTTAACACTGATGAGACCCTGACCATCCAACAGCAAGTTCTCAGTGCAAGACCAACTCTTTTGAAATATACCAACAGACTTCAGTCATGGAACCTTGAAATAATTGCACCAACCAAAACTTTGGCATCACAGTCCATCTGGTGCTGAGAAGTGGTGATCTGCTACTTGCATGTGGCTTCACCTTGGAACATCTGAGCAAGGTCCCTTTTAACTTCAGGAAGGTGGTGGAAGAGGTGCCCAAAAGTCTCCCAGAGGAATAGCAAATAACCCAACATTACTTACTTGAAAATTAGAAACCTTAATTCAAGGAAACATTCATCTTCTCAATAAGCTGAGACAATGACTTTCCTTGTTTATAGGTGAGGAGTGAAGCTTTTGTGATTTACCCTGTACTATTTCAACAACAATGGAGTTTGAAGCAGGATTAGTAAAAGCAAATGCAACCTCCATCTCCTGAAACATCCCTTCAGGTAGTTTAGACATGGGTGGCATCAAAGAAGGGGCCTTCCATTACTACTCTGGGTAGTCTAAGAGGAGCTGAACCAGCACCAGCCTGGAAAATTTTATATTCATGGCCACTGAACACTGGGTTCTGAATATAGAACTGGGCTGCTCTGTCTCAAGATCTCAAAAACAATGATCTGATCTGAAATTTGCCCCAATTTCTCTAACAAGGAGATTGCATTCCAGGATTCTACTGAAGCCTCCAGTGAAAAAAATAGATGGATGCAGACATCCATGCCAGACAGATGGGAAACACTGGAGGATTCAGTTTACACTGTTGCATGCCCTTCCTCTCCTGTGAATGTGACAGAGCCCCCAGTACGGAAGATACCATAGTTATGCAGTAACCAGCAGAAGCTGGTTTGAGTTAGCTGGATAAAATGTACTGGTGATATAGGTGGAGGCACTGTTTGGGAAGTAATTACTTGAGGGAAAGCCAGGAAGGTACTATCATTATCCCTCAGTCTTGAAATTGTAACCAAAGGTGTTGTACCCTCTGTGCAGATAGCAGAAACATGAGCCATAGTCTACTTCAGTTCCTCTATCACTTTCACTGCCTTTCTTCAGAGAAATTTCTTTGGGCTTATTTAGTAAAAGCTTGACAGTGGGAAGCTTTTTCCAAGCATGAAGAATGTCCATTTATTCCCACAATAGGCACATAACTGAAATGGCCACATACCTATTAGGCAATCACAAAAGAACATTTTTTTAAAGTAAAGGGGGAAAATGACAGAAGAAAAAGAGGAAGCAAAACCTCAGCAAACAATTCTAATATATTAAATATACTAAATATATTAACCCAATATTTCATTGAATGCAGAGAAGTTCCAAAATGAGGCTCTCCAAGCAGGAACCCACTGGAAACCCTCATGGTGGGATGTTGAGGGGATGGTGCTTGCCAAAATTCCTCAGCTATAGAAGTTTTCTAAAACAGGGCTTTGAGCTAACATAGAGCCCATATTTGTGATGCACAGAGACCACACAGAACCACAGGCTCTCCCTTTTCTCCCTTTTAAGTGTACCCAAGTTGGTACTTTTCTATTCTTACTAGTTTTCATTGCTGTACCACCAAAGGAGGCAAAGAACTTGAAAATCAATGGTTTTCAAACCATATTCTATTAAAAATCAAACACAACCAGCTGTTCAAGGATAGGCTGGACGTCCACATGGTGGGCATGTCGTGAGCGGAGCCAGCTGGTGCTGGAGGTCAGACTAGATGGCCCGGGAGACCCCTTCTGACTCGCTCTGTTTCTATGTTTCTATGTCTAGAAATTCCCACAGAGAAAGATAATTATATTAAAAGCATGATGAACAAGGCCAAGCTGGTGTCCAAGCAGTCACAACCCAAAGCTTGCACAACCCTGAGGGACAGTAGTATATGGATTCAAGCAGGAAGTCCTTTGTAGTAAGCCATATTTATTGCATGTCCAACCAACAAGGAGCTACAATTCATGTTAGCTATCTTTCAAAAACAACATCCTGGGAGTCCCCCAGCACCACTTTTCTTCATATGCAGACACTCAGCATTACCAGTCAGCAGATCTGTCCTTTCTGTAACAAGCTGAAAGTACCATGTTCTTATTTCCCCTGAAATTCAATAGAGCATGCTATGTCTCCCGGAACACAAGATAAAAATGCACTTATTCCCTTCATTTTAATATGTCTGAATCCTGAGTAATAGTCTCTCTCCTTTCAAAGTGATTGCCCTCATTGTTACAACATACCCAGAAGAAAACAATGTAGAATTTGGAAAAAGTTTTCCCCCATATACAATTGTTCTAACTTTGGGTCCTAGGAATGTTAGTTTACAAGAAGAATACCATAATGACCCATTTACTATGGAATGGTAAGGCAGTATTATTCTGATCCATAAACTTGAGAAAGTTGTTGAAGAATAACAGGACAATTGCACATTCTGAAAGTCTGATCTGCCATTTTAATATGGCAGTTTAAAGCAGCACCAGACACACTAAGGAAACACAACCTCTTGAGATCTATAGTCTCTTGCCACCCTACAGCAGTGAAGACACACCAGACCCATGCAGTGAAGATACACCAATCACCTTCATAAGTTCGTAGAATTCAGTTGGTGATGAAAGCACCTCGACATGGGAGCTGGCAATTCCAAACTGAGGGACTAAATTTCTGATCCAATGAAACCTATGCATTCCCTCAGGACAGAGGCAACAAGGCGAGACTGTTTGCTGAGGGGCAGCTGGTGAGAGCAGTGGAGCCAACAGCAGCCATGATGACCTAATGGGAGAAAGAGGTGGGTTAAGATGCATACATGAAAATATTATTTTCTCTCAAACTGCCTCCAGGTGTGTAAGCAAGGGGTAGTCAAGCCTAAAGCATTACACATCTGTCTTTCATCTACATTAGTCACCGCTAAGTCATTTCTGCCAAGAAAGGAAACACCATACAGCAAGCAAAGAAGGGCAGGCTCCTGACCTAATGGTTAGCAACTTCTCATCAAGGTGAAGGAGGAAAAGCTCTATAAAAAGTAATAAACCTGGCCCACACTGAGGAACAGCATCAGAAAGTACTGTAAGAAAGCAGTGAGGGAAGTAGTAATTTCCAAGATGCCCACTTACAGTATCATTCCATACTTCTGTTATCTACATATTATGATTTTAACTTGCCAAATAAACCAAGTTCACCATATGGATTACATACAGTTAAAAACATAAAATATAATACAATTTTTTTTAAAAAATGCTACAATAAGACTTGCAGGAAGGGGGGAATATTGGGAGAGGAAGACTGATGATGTTGAAGACGTAACACTGGCAAGATCAGTCTTGATTTTGTTATAACAGGCTTTGCTAATATAAAGACCACCCAGTTTTCACTATGTCTGTTTTACATCAGTCAAGAAACTAGAATGGAGACAGTTCTGAGTAGGTAAAAGGTAAAGGTTTCCCCTTGACATTAAGTCCAGTCATGTCTGACTGTTGGGGGCGGTGCTCATCTCCGTTTCCTAGCCGAGGGAGCCAGCATTTGTCCGCAGACAGTCTCCGTGGTCGTGTGGCCGGCATGACTAAACACCGAGGTACCCGGAACGCTGTTACCTGCCCACTGAAGTGGCACCTTTTTATCTACTTGCACTTGCATGCTTTCGAACTGCAAGGTTGGCAGGAGCTGGGACAGAGTATGGGAGCTCACCCCATTGTGCAGATTCGAACCGGCGACCTTTTGATCAACCAGCCCAGCAGCACAGCAGTTTAAACCACCTGCGCCACCTGCAGTCTGAGTAGGAGGTGTGTTTAAATTTTCAAAATTGAGGGTTCAACTACAGTTTGCTTTTTTCTTGTGTTCAGTGATCCTGAGCAATTCCAGATGAAACCTAAAACTATCATATCAACTGATACAGTCCAATATGAATAAATGTGACTCCTCCTTCCCTATTTCCTCTTAAAGACTCTAAGCATGCAGGTATGAATTCAACATCAAGTCAGTCTGCCCATCCTTTTTTTTAAGCCAAAAAGCTTTTGCAGTTTTGCCAGGTAAAGTGATCACAAAAGCACACACATATTCAAAATAAAGGTTGCAATAATACAGGTTTTATAAAAATGATTACATGTTGACTTTCTGGACTTTTATGGGGGATGGGGCATTTATTCCAAAAAGGCTATATGGTAGAAGACACATCTTAAGTCTAGATCTAGTGTAACAAAATCACCAAATGCTAGCTTTCAACTATCGGTAAAGCTTAGGCAGAAGTCAAGGAATGCTTTATATCAGCACCCAGTTTCTAGGCTTTGGCATTTTTGCAGCTTTAGTTGACATTTTGAGAATAATATCAGAACAGAACAAAATGTCAAATTTGTAAAGAAAGTAGTTTTTGTCAAAGTTACATTACTGTACTTTACAAAAGCATTTCCTCATAGACGCACAATACTTCCAGTAGCTATTTTACAAGCGGCTGATCCTACACCATTCTGTGATTGTGATTTACTATGACACACCACTACAAGTCTTCACATGCATGGACTGTACCAGACTTTTGAGGAACTCTTGGTCCAAAGCTCAAATGACCACAGATTCCAGGAAGATGATTTCACTTATTTGCTTCATGATAAAATGTTTGCAAGCATCCTTGCACAAAAAAACCCAGACACTTTGCCACTGCACTTCCCAGAAAGCCCACCAGTTTGTCACTGCCTATTCATCACAATGGAGATCTGACTCAGTGTGTACAAGAATTCCTAGCAATTTTGTTTTTCAACAGTTCGTGGGGATGGAGCACTTCTTTGGCAATACTGGGTTACAGTAATTTGGAGGGAAAGTTCCATTCTCTTTAGACCAAAAGCAGAACTCTGAAACACTTCCCCTCTGCTGTCATTGAACAGGCAATTAAAAAGCAGCCATGTGGTTTGTTCACAGCAAACCAGAATTCTTTAGAAGCATGACCAATTTGTGCTCATTCATTTATATAACATGATCCTTCTAAGGTGAATCAACCCTCCCAGGCCAGTACTTTATTAATTTATACACATGCCACACTGAACTACAGAAATCTTTAATCTAATTTATATTAGGAATCACAGGGCTAAGGCTGCCTTAAGAATTTTTTCCCTGATGAGCTCAGATAATATTGTCCACTTTAAATAATTAACACAGATGTCCGTATGAATTGAAAGTAAGCTTCAGTTTTATTTCCATGGATAACAATGCTACCTCACAACGATTTTTAAAGCTTCTGCAATATTCTATAATCATTTAACAATGCAATGTGGCCATTCCTATTCAGAAAAAATAGCAGTCCTGAAGCATACTTTGTTGTTGTTAGTCGCGATAGTGTCTGACCCATCGCGACCCCATGGACAACATTCCTCCAGACCTTCCTGTCCTCCACCATCCCCCAGAGTCCGCCCAAGCTCACACCGACTGCTTCAGTGACTCCATCTAGCCACCTCATCCTCTGCCACCCCCGTCTTCTTTTGCCATCTATTGTTCCCAGCATTAGGCTCTTCTCCAGGGAGTCCTTCCTTCTCATTAGGTGGCCAAACTATACTTAGGTCTCCTTATTTTCGAGATTTTTCAAGAACCTATCTGTGAACCTTTAAACAAAATGCACTATGTATCTTTTTCCCATTAATGACACTAGGATGATGGATTTCTGTATGTCAAACCTGAAAAAATTAAAATAGCAGCAAAAATGGCCATCAAATACCAAAAGCAGGTAACTTATCCCAAGAAATCAAACAGGTAACCTGAACTAGAAAAATGACACTTAAGACTGCCCAAGTTTAGGGTCAAAATTACTCAAAAAGGAAAATGAACTGAAAAGAGGGTCTTGTTCTGAATTTGAAGCATTTGCTATTTATAAATCTGGGGGTTTTGGAAGTTCTATTTTAGGAAGTGGAGTTTTGACTAATATTGCGATAAACTGAGCCTCAGCATCACAATTCTGGTTAAAGCTCAGCTGCTTCACCGGAGGAGAGATTACAGGATATACTTCATTGTGCTATTCACCCACACAAGTGCCACAACACAGTGACTTCTGCCAACAGTTCTTGATTCACTGGAATGCTTGAGTGTCTATTACTGTATTTCTGCATAGGCTGTGACTGAATCTGGGAAACAAGTTTTATTGCTAACAAACTGATATAATGAACAATAAAGGCTTGAGGATAAGGTCCTTAAACTGCTTACTTAAAAAGGCTATGCATGAATATGTGGCCTTAAACTTTTGCTTTCCCTTGTTTTAACTGAGTCATGCTTACTGGATGCTATAAATTGTACATTTCTTGTTGCTCTCTTCCTTTCATGTAACATGATACCTTTTGTGAAAAGAGATACATAATAATAAAAGATGACATTGAGAACAATAAAATCAGAGGCATGGAACACTAAATTATTCTACAGCACAATTGGGCTGTCCCCTATACCAAATTGGAGGTTGGAGTAAAGGAAGTTTTCTAGGGTTAATTACTCATCATACATTGACAATAAGAGCTTCTTTTAATCCATGATGAGGTGCAGCATGGGCTAGTGAGCACCAAGACAATTTCTGAATATTCAAGCTATGACTTGTAAGAGGAAAATGTTAAATGGTTGGGTACCATGGGATGATGCGCACCATCAAATAAACGTCCTATTTAAGTCATGGTGGACCATCATAAGTGCTGGTGGCCATTTTGAATATTAAAGCCACGGCTTGCTGTGTCATCCAAACCAGGATGTTGAGGTTGGGATAAAGAGTTCCCGAATAATCCATGGCTTGTTCTAGAATGATGTGAGGGTCATTTAACCCTTTAACAAGTCTGAGAACAAACATTTACAATAAATAAATAAATCCTTATTTCCAAAAAGCTGCTAAATTCTATTACAAATTATAATAGATAGATGCAGATTCTGCAAATTTCCATATTTCTTGGACCTTTTTGCTCTACAAACCACATTTAACTCATCCAGCTACTTTTCCAGCAATTGATTCTTTATAAAAGTTGCCAACAAAATTATGACTTGGAAGGCATCCCAAGTTTGGAAAACAAGACAGGATTTTTTTTACACACAAAAATAACTATCATTTCTTTAGAATAAAGCTTTTAAAAAGATTGGTTTTGAACATAGTAAGTTTTACTGTAGACAAATAAGCTGTCATAAAAAGAAAAAGTCAGTATACCTGCAGGAGGTGGGGGGGGGGAGAACTGAAGTAAACGCAACATATTTCCTGTAATATTGGCAGCAAATCCTTTTCCCCAGATAATGCAAGACCCAAATACAATTCAGATGCTTTCCTTCTCACATGTCAGGGTTAAAACTAGAAACTAGTGCACTGTGTACATTTTATATGCAAAGCATTTTGTAGCACATGCTATCTTTTATTCTCTGAGAAACCCTGCAAGTGAAGCTAATACTAATATTTTGCTGTTGCAAGGGAGGCTGAAAGACAGCAGTGTTTTTCATATAACTCAAGCTCTTCTGAATTCCTAAATCATGCCACATGCCACTGGACCTCAATATTGATTAGAAAATTAAGACTCATGAAGAAACAAAAACACTTTGCTTCAGAATAAACAATGCTTAACTATAAAACATGAATGTAGAGGTTCAGACATCTACATGAAATACTAGTATGTATGATACGCAGATGTGATAAGCAGTTGAAGAAAAGACAAGCTTTGAGGCAGTCTATTTCTGTTCCTTTAGAATCAAATATATAATATGCTGCCATGTTTAGCTGCTTTAAGAAAAGAAAGAATACAAAAGGCTGCAGTTATCCTATTTTGAGAATTATTTGTACAGGCGACATATATACATATAACTGTTAGCCACTGTGGAAGCCCTTTGGGATTAAAGATAGGGAGAAAAGTATTTTAAAATAAATAAGAGAAAGGGAAGGTATGGCATTTGGCACTGACTTCTACAATGAACATGCTTGATGTGTGGCTCCTTAACAAGTGCACAAACCAAAAATAACACACTTCATGTAAAAATGCCAGCATTTGCAGAAAGTGGTCTCTCCTGGCCCTAGCACCTGAGCAACAGAGCATTAACAGCAGGAAAAGATTTGTAAGAATTATGTTAGCCACAGGTGTCAGTTGATCTCACTGCTTTATGTCAACATATTAGATTCAGGAAAATCAGATGAATAGTCTCTTGTTTACACAGTTTTGCTTTCTTGCAGTCAGTAAGATTAAATACAGTCATTTAGGTTCTGAATAATCAATGCTTAATCATAACATATGAATTACAAAAATAGCATGAGCAGGATGTTCAAATTTACGTACATGAAAGCAAATTACAAGAATGTCAAGCATAGTTTTTTTTTTTTAAATCACTGATTACTTACCAGTTGTTATCAATGTTGTCTTTATAGGGTAATGTAAGTACTGTACACATCTTTTCATTTTCACATGGTAGTGTCACCATCATTTTCACATGCCTTCCCAGCATGAACTATTTACCTTTTTATTTAGACAGTTAACTACAGAGATCTATCTGTCATTCCATTGTGCTTTCTTAGCTTTGATGTGCTCTATAATAGGCAACTTACCTACATTTTCCCATTGTTGCTTGCTTTGTATTTGCCATGATTATATAATGTTTGGGGGGGGGGAACTATCAGAACATGGCTCTTTCCTGCTGCTTTGTAACAGCACATAGTATCTCTACCATAACTGTAGACCCACCTGTGCTAAAAGCTAAGAGGAAAGAGAAAGATCAGATTGACAAGAGTTCCCCGTCCATTCCACAATCAAACACAGTGGGAGAACAAAGTATTAAAAGAGAGGAAAATTTCCAAAGAAGAAGGTATCCTACCACCTTCATTTTCTCAGTGGAGCCCCTGGAGACTATCTGTACAAGTGACATGAAAATCTCAGTGTTATCCACTCCCCTTGGCAAACTTTGCAAGCTGTTCTTGAAGCCTCAGTAAGAGTTGCATAGTTTCTTAGTTTCCCATTATACTCAAGGGTCAGCTGCCTCTTGTTTTCTTGATTACAGTTGCCTTTTGGGTAAATATCATCAGTCCCTGATAAACATAACTTTTAAAATGAAAAAACTTTGGGTAAAAATTAAAGTATTGCAATAGCTTAAACCTTAAAATGTAACAGGCAAGTGTAGGAATGCTGTAGCAGATGACACGGCCACCATTCCACTGACAAAGCCTAGAAGACCATTTCAGAGGGAACAGGATGACACAACCCACAGGAAAGCAGTTAGAAACAATATATCCCTGAAATAATTATTGGGGCAGGTTCCAAAGACACAGATTCACTACACAATGTTCCAGTTGCAAACCATATTCTGTGAAAGATTCTGTACAAAAATATTCTAATTCTCCATCTGAGACACCTTTTTTTCCTCCTTATTCAAGGCTGAAGAGGCAGTTGTCCCTGGAATTCACTGGTTCATGGCCAAATAAGATTTCCAAGACTGCTGCTTCTTCCCATAGTGAGCAAACAATGGCAGTACAGTGGTACCTCGGCTCACAAACGCCTCAATTCATGACCAAATTGGGTTGCAAACAGAAATTTCAGGAAAAAATTGCCTCAGGTTACGAACTCCACATCGGGTGATGATTGCGATTGCGCCCATCTTTCCTGCATGAGCACAACCACGCTCATACTTGGAGGGGGAGATGGCCGCAATCGTGCTCGAGGGGGGGTGTGGCCACGATCATGTCTGCCTTCCCTGCCCGAGCATGACCACAATCACACCCATCTATGGCCACGATCGCAGTCGCGCAGGGAACACAGGCACATTCGTGCTCAGGAGCGGGGGGAGAATGGCCATGATTGCGCCTGAGTTCCCTGCCCGAGCATGACTGCGATTGCACCCATGCAAGGAAGACGGATGCGATCGTGGTCGTGTGGGCGGGGGGAGATGGCCACACTTGTGCTTTGGAGATGGGCGGGGGGGGATGGTCTCAATCTTTCTTGTTCTTTGTCACTCTGTAAAAATAGTTACAGAATGAATTAACCTTATTTACATTGAACCTTATGGGGAAATTTGACTTGGTTCACAGCCAATTTGGGTCGCTACCAGAGTCGTGGAACAGATTAAGTTCATGAGCCAAGGTACCACTATATATAATTTGCAATACAGTTGGAAGAAACAACTGTCTCTGATATGCAATTCACATATATGTATTACCCATATAAGTTTGGTAACCGAACCACTTTAGGCAACTGTACTCTTAATGTTGAATGGAAATTTTCTTATACAGCATTTGACTTAGAAATGAAAATACAGAAGAAATCCAGAGTTGAACTCTACAACACTTAAAGGAAAACTGGCTCCAGCTAGTTGAGAGATGAAGCTAAATTTGCCAGATAGAACAATTGGTACTAGACATGAAAAACAGAGATGTTACAGCAGAAACATGCTGTCTGGGGTGCTCTTTAAATAATCTTAAGCAGATAAAGGGAAGTTTCTCAGACTTTTAAGGGTACTGTATCACAGTAAAGAGCTGGCTTTTTACTGAGATACAGTAAGGCAAGGCAAGACTTTTAAAATTTATGTTCCTATGTAATAATTTCCAGAAGGACTGTCACACTAGTCAATTGCAGCAAAACAACAAAGACTCTAGAAGCACTTCTAAGCCTAAAATATTTAATCTGGCATAAGCTTTGTGGGCACTTTATGCATCTGATTAAGTCTTTAAGGTACTAGATTTCATCATTTTTGCTACATAAAAGTGTCAATGGACACTATATTACCACTGCAGAAAATGTGGCTTATTACTTCTTTATACTGAAGCTGTTATAGTCATTCATGCACTGTTACAAACATCTAGGCTTGACTAGTGTAGCATGCTTTTTGCAGGGCTGCCTTTCAATACGAATTAAACACCAGCTGGCATGTAAATTGGTGGGGGATGGGCTGCCCACTGTGATACTGCACCAGCTGCACTGGATGTCTGTGTGTTCCTGGGTACCCTTTAAAGTAGTGGTTTTAATATTTAAAGCCTTAAATGGTTTAAGCCCAAGTTACCTGAAGAATTGCCTTCTCCTGTGCCAGCTTGACGGCACTCTGAAATCATCAAAAGAAGCCCTCCTCACTTGCCCATCAGCTAGGACTCACCACTGACCTATAGCTGTTAAATGTCTTCCATGTCTATATTAGGGTTTATCAAAAATGACCTTGTTGTGCCTCCTTTAAAGTGACTGGCACCATACCCTCTCCCAGGGAGGAGTTGGCCACCACCTGGACCCAGCAAGACATCCCTTCCCTATTAGATGTCCATCAATCAATGTCTTTCCTTGGTCAATAGACTTTTCTACAAATAACTAATGCAGAGACATTATTTCATATAATGAATCAGTAGAAAACCATTATTAAAACTTTATTAAACAATGTTTTAAAACAGAGTAATGTTTTGAAATATATAACATAACAAAGTAGAGTAAAACACCAAAATGGGGTCTAAAAATGAACCAAAGCTTACATATGCATTGAAAAGCTAGTGTCCATATAATATATCCCCTAACAGCATTTACTAGCTGCCCTTATTTGTTTTAATCATGAATCACCTTAAGAGCTGCTGCAAGATATTTTGCTCTTTGTTCTGTTTGTCTTATTTATACCAGACACAGATGTGAAACAATACATCTGTCCCTCTTGGCAGCAAAATAATCAATAGAGTTGTAAAGCAGGGCCTAATAGTATTATAAAAACTGCATTCCAATCAAACATAATCCACTGTTTCAACCTGTTCTGACTGACAAGTACTCAAGTCTTAATTCAGGTGGAACTTTTTACAAACACTGCTTTTGAAAGACAATTGAAACAAACAGCTGTAAATGATTTCCTGCATTAAATTATATGTAAAACCTGGGAGTAGTTTGCTGATATATACTCCGATCTTGGTTCTAGTCCCCATTTTAGTGCTGAGCACAACTTGCCTCTGAGCTTGCCACCTGCAATCACTATCAATATGTTTGATGTGTCATCTCACCTCTATGAAATTATGCTGTTTCAGGTATAAACAGGGTTACTGGTTATCCAATTTGATTGGCTTTATCATTTAACTTCTTCAGTCAAGGTTATATGTAACTGTCTATCAACATCAGTGTCAGAGAGCTTGAGGGCAATAAGCTCATATGTAAATAGACCCCAAAATTAAATGCATAAATCCACACTAATGTTTCTATAGAAGGGATTCTAACTCTTACCACTGCCTTCTCAACACAGCAAGAGAGACTCAATGTTTCTCAAGAATTTAGAATGATCATGTCCCAACTTTTGATTCATATCCATACCTTTTTATTTAAGCGGCATTTTAACTGTTAATATTATTGGATTTTATCTGGCCAGGGCGGCTTATTTTATATTGTATTTTTGTATTTTTAATCTGATGTTTATATTTTTTAATTTATTATTATAATTATTTTTAATTTATTATTGTAAGCCGCCCCGAGGCTTCGGCAAATGGGGCGGCATAAAAATGTTTTAATAAATAAATAATAAATAATAAATCCATAAGCCATAGTTGGATACCATATAGTAATTTCATTATTATTTCAACTTTATACATTTGAAATAGTGAGCATGCATAACTTCCCCTTTTTGAGAAAAAAGAAAAGGAAAGTCAAGCCTAAATAGTTATAACTGCTCACCTGCTCAATACACCGACAATCATGAACCAATCACACATTTTGAATCCTCCATACCTTTGTCTTTTGATGATTTATCATCAGACTCTCACACAAGCAGTATTTACAAAACTGCTTCATAATCCTAAATGAGTCAACCATCTGCATCTAACAGTTTCAGGCAATGATAATCAGGTGAGTATAAAGTGGGATCCAGTTTATTTATACATAAATGGAATGGCTGTGGTACTAATACATACCTCTAGTCTTACTGGGGTACTGGTGCATTTGATAAATCTCCCTCTGGGCTACAACAAACTTTAAAGAAGTATTTTTTTTTTCAAAGGTAAAACAGTCTCCTACCCATAGAAATTGGAGGTTTTCCCATAATAGCTCTATCAATAGAAAGCCAAATGCTAATTTAAGTTATACAAACACTGCATAAACTTTCACTTTCTGGTGCTTTGAATATTTAACTGCTGAATTAGAACTATTCCATGATCCAGTGTAGAACAACTCTTTTAAAAACTCATCTGTTCTACTCCTATATTATTTTCTTCAATCTAATCCATTAATTTGAGTTTCAAGTGCATAGCATATAGTTTCTCTATTATAGATAAAAGGCTTATAGAATAATAATTTGTTGGCTCTATCTTACTACTTTTCTTATAGATTGGAACAATGTTTGTCACTGTCCAGATAGATAAATCAAGCCTAATTCTGTCAATCTTAAAACAGAGATGTTAAAGATATTCCCCAGCACTCACCATTTTTCTTCAGGAGCTTTGATGGTATAAAATCACACCCTGGCCTTACCTATTTACAGACTTTTTAAAATTAAGATTTATCACTTCTAACTCTGTTTAAGCTTTCCATGATAGCAAATCTTCCATTTCCCATTCTAATAATACTCCCTCTTTTTATTTGGCTAACACATTAAAAATAGAGTAGAACTTATTTTCTCAGGCTATTGCTGATATACAGCAACCCTTGACTCCATTATTCCCTGAAAAGCCCTTCAAAGTATAAATGAGAAATTATTATCATCACTAATGTGTGCACTCCTATCAACTGCAGCCACACTTACTTTTCCATCATCTTCTTTTTTAAACAGTCATGGCTTTGTACTCTTTTTTAAGCTGGAAGTAGGACACTGGCAATATTTAGTTGCTTTCTATTCTTCCTTTGCTACCTAGCTTCTTTTGACAGAAAGTTCCACAATATCAAAATTAATCTGTCATATGAAATAAAGGATCCATTCAATAGACTAGTTTCCACATTGGTTTTTTACTTCTCTCAACCCTGAAACATTCAGTGCCTTACACATATTTTTATTCAAGAATATGGCCCATTTTAGATATCTCATATTTAGGCATTTATGTACCTAACACC
This sequence comes from Varanus komodoensis, assembly GCF_004798865.1. Lineage (NCBI taxonomy): Eukaryota > Metazoa > Chordata > Lepidosauria > Squamata > Varanidae > Varanus > Varanus komodoensis. The sequence continues at coordinate 31,613,731 of NW_025335317.1, forward strand.
AATGGAACTGTCTGCACTGGTACTTGGACTGAACAAAATAAGGAGTCCAATTCAGTAACTGGGGGCTGATGGCCACTAAAATGGTTTGATCCCACCTGAATGTACTTAACACTACACTTGGTAGCAGCAGAGATCATTACATAATTTATCACACTGCCTGTTTATGCATAGTAAGTGTATTTTATCGTCTTCAGTATCACCTGTTAGAACCATCAAGCTTGTCTTTTGCTTATATTGAATTAGCCTGATTCCCACAGCATTGATAATTATATCTTTAGAGTGCCTTTCACTAGTACCATATACATCCCCATTCATCAGAACTTAAGAGATACAAACTGAAAAGTCATATTCACCTATCCAAGCATTAGCATCTCCTATAAAACATAAGTAGATGAATAGAAACATTCTTATACTAAAACTACTCTTTCAATTCATCCCATTAATGCATATTCTCTTTCTTAATTTTTTTTGGTTCTGCATCTAAATTTATCATCAGCAATTTAGAACACTGCATTTCAAACAACTGTGCAATTCTTATTGATTCCTGCAATGTAAGAAGTGTAAGTTTTGCAGTCAGGGTGTGTGCTACAATATATTAAGTGTAATGAAAGGCAAAGGTCAAACACACAGATCTGACTGAGCAACTTGTCTGCATCCTGAGGCCACCCCAACCAATAATCATCCTATAAAGCTGAACAAAACACTTTAATTCCACCTCTAATTATGGAATTGTATTAATTGATCCAGGTTAAAATAAAGACAAGTAACTTTATTTTCACAACATCATGCAAAGTTATCAAAGCACACTACTGTTTTTCACCATTTCTCTCCCTGACCAGGAACCACTTAGAAAAACTCTGCTGGATGACACTGTGTTGGTGGAAAAGAAGTCCCTCTTTGCTACCCTCAGTGACATAGAACAGCCTTGATAATGATGGCACACCTGTGTTCTAAATATCTTCCCTCCTGTTTCATTAGACTCAGTTCAAGTGTATGCCAGGGAGCTATCCAAGCTCTATTCAGAGGGAGGTACTTGAGAATAATTGTATCAATTTTCCTAGTGCACTCTCTAGAGTAACTAGGGCTTTAACAGGAGTACCAACAATGCCAGCAGAAAAATTCCTCAGAGTCCTCTGGAGTCCATCAGAATCCATTAACTGCCAAGGCAGATCATTTTCAATAGCCCCTCACACTTGCAAAAGGTAAAGTCTGCTAAGACTCAGTAGGAAGTGATCTGACTATGAAAAGGAGATATATGTTAATTCCCCACTTTCATATCACCATCTTCCTGTCCAGTTTGGAAAACTAAAATGCGTATCCTCCTACATGTATTAGGCTGTGAATATGCTAAATTTGTGCCTGGCTGCAACAATGAAATAGATGAGGGCTAACAAACTGACAAGACTGAGATTATCATTATGATTCATTACATTTCTATACTACCCCAGTGGAAGCTCTCTGTGTGGTTTACAACATTAAGTTACAACATTTAGATTTCAATCAGGGAAGCTGTTAGTGGGTGGGTCTTCTGAATAGATGAAGGAGATTCAACCTGTTCTAGATAGGGATGCCCTCCTCTTGAAGGTGCAGGTTCATAGTTTTGGGGTCCTTGAGCCATTTTACAGATTACTTCAATGTACTTTATATGGGGCTGCCCTTGAAAACTATTTGGAAGCTGTGCAAAATGCAGCAGCCAGATTTAAAAAATTTTCAGAACACATAACACCAATTCTGACCTATTTGCATTGGCTGCCCATATGATTCCAATGCAGTTCAAGGTGCAAGTTTTAACCTAGAAAAGTCCTACACATCAGAAACATCTCAGGTTAATATTACCAGTTTTCTTTCCTTAAATGAATCCACTACGCAAGATTTTTAAAGCATCACTTGAATCCACTGTTAAAATTTTCAATCTGTTGTCTTTAAATTCTGCCATTAAATGTTTATTAGTTTACTACATTTAGTCTTAACTGTTCACACACTTGCAGAAAATAAAATTTAAAATAAAATACTAAGCTCACTATTTGGATGACCCCATTCACTGCTCCCTTCTTACTGCTATGCATATAAATGCAACTGTTTCACTTCATCCCGTATCAATAGACACTACATCTGTCTTTCCCAGCCTGACGCCCTCCAGATATTTCGGATTACACATCCTAACATTCCTGACCACTGGACATGCTAGGTGTAGCTGATGGAATTTGAAGTCCAAAAAATCTGGAAAGCACTGGAGTGGACAAAGCAGACGTAGATTAAACTATTCCCCAGATACATACTAGTCTTTCCCTTCGCTAAACATACCTTAATAACAGTACTTCTAAATAGGAAGGCCTCTAACGGGTCTCCTTAAAAACGATGCACTGAACCGTCACACGTCATGTCTAGCGACGAACAAGGTCATCGAAGCCGACCCCCTCACCTGCGTACGCGGCCTTCGCGGCCTCGGGTCAAGCGGTCCGAGAGTCTGCCGAGCATGGCGGCCAAAACAGGCCTCCCCCGGGGCAAATAACCCAGCAGTCGCCGCCATAGCACTGGAGCCTCAGCTACTACTACTATCGCCGCCATGGAAACCCGACTATTTCCGTTTCCGGGTGAGAGAGCCGCCAACGCTCCGCCGCTTCCGAGCGCGGAGGGGAAATGCTGCTGCTGCGCCGCGGGCGCACAGTTCAATGCGTTTCTGCAATAGTGGCGGGTTTGTGGAGACCTCCAAGGACTACAGGGATCCTCCTATCCCAGAAAAAAATGCCCTGCTAAGTGGACGGCCTTTATTTTTGCCAACTGCTGTAAGAAATAGCGGAGAAGGGTAACCATTATGTCTTTGGAGCGGTGGTTCTTTATGCTGCTGTTGCATTCCTCCAATATCAAAAGATCTCAAGCTGCTTGACCTATTCTACTCTATAGGACGCTGTTCCTACAGCTCTGAGTTTTTTCACAAAGCCTATAGTTTAAAATGAGAATGATTATGTGATGGCGGCGATGGCAGCTTTTATTCTAAGGGTTCAGTAACCTGGGGGCAGTGGGATTTCTGAGTAAAAGCCTGTGCAGAAGTTACTGTACAGTCAGGTGATCTCTGTAACCACTGCTCATACCAATACTTTATTGCATGAGCAATGTAACAATTGAGATGGACCCGCATGGAATGGCTACTTTTGTGACCAGAAAAATCAGGTTTTTTTCCCCCTAATCATGGATGTGGCTGCTGCAATCTTGACGTGTCCCCACGTGAATTTATACACAGCAAACAAGTGGACACCCTTCACAATATGACAACACAGGCTCAAAAACTCAGCAGGAAGCATCAAGCAGTTTTGATTTTTACCAGGTGAGAAATGCAACGCAGCTCATTTTTCACATTGTTGGTTGCAGGGAATGCCCTAAAGAAAGAAGTTTCTTCTCAAATGCACTCGGCATGAATAAACAGCACAATCCTATGCATGTTTATTTGAAACTAGTCCCACATTGTCAATGGGGTTTACTCACAAGTAGGTGTGCAGATTGCAGTTTGAGTATTTAAACCTATGCTTGCTTAGACAAAAAAAGTCTTACAACTCCCAGTATTCCTCAGCCAACCACTCCTAAACAAGTATCGCACCCTTAGGCACTCTGAGAATTGTTTTTCTTTCTCTCTTCCCTGAGTGCAGTGACCTTCCTCTTCATTGATTTGGCACCTCCCATCAGGTGCACCCAACATACCTAGGCATCAGCAATAGTCGTAGCAGAAGACCTCAGAAGAACACCAGATTAGGGAAAGCTTAGTTTAAATATTAAAATTAAACTGATAAATGGCCTGAAATTATGCATTTAGGCCAGACAGTTAGGACACGCATTAAGAACATAAGAGGAGCTATGCTGGATCACACTAAGGGTGCTGTAGTTTAGCTTTTTGTGAATATAATGGCCGTCTGGCTGCCCACTGGAAGCCCCAAGCAAGCCATGAGTGCATCAGCACCCTCCTGCCCATGTTCCCCAGCAACTGGTATCCACTGGCACATTGCCAGTGCTGTCAAGTTGTCTCCACGATGTAGGTTGTCCAAAATGTCCTGTCCTTGGCAGCCCTGCTCAGCTGTTGTAAACTCCAGGCCACGGAGTCCTGACTGGCTATATTGTACCTCTAGTGTCAGATAGCCAATCAGCTCTAACGGCCATTGACAGCCTTCTAATCCATGAATGTATGCAATCCCCACTAAGAGGTGGAACTAGGGTAAGACGGCCAGCCCACAGTTCAGAACACCTGCCTGTTTCTAGCAGCTGTGTAGCTCTGAAAAGGAGGAGGAACAGCCTCTCTCCACACATCCTCCCCACTACCAGTCAGCCCAAGGTATTTTCTGACTGTGGCACTGTTAGGCGCTGGCAAGATTTCTCGGTTTTACCTAGCAACTCTAAGCAGTGCAGATGGTAAGAACTAGGTGTGTCAAGATCTGAATCTGTAGGTGTCCTTATAACAGCAGTTGGGTATGCAGCAGTTAGTACATGGAAGTGTTTAGTTCTGTACCAGCCTTCCTTAACCCTTGTGCCCTCTGGATGGATTAGATTGCAGCTCTCAGCATTCATTCCTTTCATTTATACATTGAAAACTGTTTTAAAGAATCAGTCTCAAGAACATCAGCCCCAGCCATCATGCCCAGGGATCAGGAATGATGGGCTTTATAAACCAAATATCTGGAAGACACCAGACTAGGGAAGGCTGTCCAATGCAACACAATCCTTTATCTACTGATTTCTGAATATCAACCCTTTTTTTTTTTTTTTGAAAGGGTAGGAGCAGGCTAGACCTTTTTTGCTATCCAATTGGGCAACTCTAGTGAGTGGGCAATGGCATGGAGAGAGCACTCTGGAGGAGTTAAGAGCAGAGGCTAATAAGAACTGTTAATATAAGAACTGCATATTTCTGATATTTTCCTTGCTAGCATCCATTTATATGGAACTCTCACTATTATTAATATTACTTTGCATATATATCCCAACTTTCTTCTAGCGAAGAACCCAAGGTTCTCCTTCCTGCCAATCTGTCCTCACAAAGGCATTCCTGTCAGGTAGGTTAGGTTGAGTGACAATTACTGTCCCAAAGGCACCTAGTGGCCTTCGCGGCTGAGGGTGGCGTAGAACCCAGATCTCCTGCATCCCAGTCCAGAACTCTTAACCAGTACACCATGCTGGTTCTCAGTGCTCTGAATCACCACTAACATGTTGTGTGCCTTCCCTTGATAAAACATTCTTATACATTATAAATCAAATGATTTGCATATTTATAATTAGTTTGCTTGAAAGAAGGAATACCAGCTATGATCAGATAAATGGAATTTCCTCAACATACACGGCCAAATTGCCTCAGTCCTTTATGGCCAAATCCACATACTCTCATTGAGTTCAATTAGCTTACACTCAAGGACTGTGCAGGGATGGCAGCTGTGTAGTTTGAGCCTATGTATGCCTATTT
>NW_025335317.1:31619270-31738867 GCF_004798865.1 Varanus komodoensis
CTGCACATTTGGGAGTAAGTCCTATTGGATTTAATGGCATTTGCTTCCATGTATTGGTTTGTTATGAAGAACAATAGGAAAAGTATACACTCATTACTGTTTCCATCACTGGGAAATGAAACTAGTTAGCAGAGTATACAGCTGAGGGTCTTTGTGCTCAAAGATTTTCAGAATCTAGTTGCCCAAGACATTTTTTCTCCTGGTATCATTACTGTCTCCCCATATTACCATATTTCAGCATAGCAAAGCAGGCACTGAGCATGTAGAAAGCAAGCCTTTCACACAACAGGTAATTTTGTCCCTACCGAAGAACTTTGCTTTGTATAGAGCCTGCACACACGGTGCTGCCTCTTTGCTCTGTCCCTGGAAATCTTTAACAGCCCAATCCTATGTAACTTTTTCACTTGTTCACATGTATATATCACATGGTCCAATGAGGGTTACTTCCAAGCAACTGTGCAAAGAGTAAAAGAACAAACCAATGCATATTTATACAGAAAAAAATCCTACAACTGGGGAATGCTGGGAGTTGTAGGACGTTTTTCTGATGCTTATACAAGTTTCACAACAGAAAGACATAGATTCTCGTAGCTTTTTGGCAGTATAAATTATAAACAGTAGATTTAGATTTCTCATTTACATCTTATATGCAAGAAAAGCAATGTAGAGAGATATTAGTACTGGATGCTTAAACATCAGTGTACTTTTAAAAAACAATGCAAAGTTGAGGTTCCCCAGCAAAATGTATTCAGCGGGAAACAAACCAGGAGGAAAAAGTTAGGGGTTTCAGTTACTATTAACATATTACTGAACAAGTAAGACACATTTAATTTTCCATGTGAACAGATCCGAACCAAAAGTGGTTCTTATTAAGGAATATTTTTGTGCTACCTGACCATAATCATGATTCCTCAGAGGTAAATTTCACTGTGTTCATCTGGGCTTACTCCTAAGTAAATGAGCTCAGGTTCACACCCTTCCTATAGTATCATGTGTGCATGATGGAGGAATGATTGCTAACCCCATGTAAAGGCACACTTAAATATTTCTGTACTGGATAGCAGCTTGAATTTCCATTTCTCTTGAAATAGTCCAGTAGTTATTTAGAGAACCCCAGCTGCCTTCCCAGCACAAAGCAATAGAAAACCTTTTACTTTCGGAAAGCGAGAGGCCTTCACCCGCAATGCCTGGCAACTATCAGGGCCTCTGCAATCTAACTAATCTCCAAAGCACTTTTCAAACAAAAAAGGAGAGCAGAGACTTTTCTTAGAGCACGAGTCAACATTTTTCCCACTGAAACCAGATCTTGCTGTCCTCCCCACAGTGAGCTTCTGAACCCGCTGCTATAGTGCCCCTGCCTCTTGTCTAATCCAAAAAAGGCAGGAAATCCTGACTTAGTGCCGTAATGGCCAGAATGTCTATGATTCACCCCAACGGCAAAACCATCAAAAATAATTGTCTAAAGGACATGCCATTCCCAGATGCTGCTGGCTTCTCAGAAGACCTGAAATCTGTCTGCTCTATGCCCATGGGCATTTGACCAAAACCAATGGCATTCCTTTTAAAAAGCACCGCACAGTAGGATTTCTTCTTCTGTTTTCCCATTGCGGCTTTCACATCTGGCAGCAGGGCACTAAAATGCAGCTCTGGAGTGCTTCCACTGAGGCTTTGTGGGTGTTGCAGGCAAGGAACAGTACTATTAGGAACTGTGTAAAGTGCTTCCAATGTTTTCAGTCATTAAAGCTTTCCTTCAAGCATAGTACTTTGAAAGCAGTGGCTCTCCTGATAATGCAATCCTATACACATTTATTTGAAGGAAGGACCCATTGAAGTCAGTGGGGCTTACTTCTGAGTCTGTATGCTTAGGATCTCTTTACCAGTTAACAAAGAGGTGATCCTCAAATTATTTATGAAACCAATAAAATTACTCCCACTTAAAGTTTCAAGAGGAAATTGCATCTCTCTATAGAATAGTAAAGGGACAAAATCAGTTATTTAGCTTAATTAATAACTTGAGCCAAAGATTTCTTTAGATAAAAGATAGTAAAGATAGTAAATACATGGATTAACTCAGTTTAGATCTTTCGCTTTCAAATCAGAGTAGGGGTTAACTAAAGGGGAAGCAAAAATTAATAACTTGTTTCTCACAGATCCCCATATGTATGTTTCAAGCCTATTGCCTCATATGGCTAGTCAATTATGAAATCAGATTCTCTCTCTGCATAGTTGAGATCAAATATTCTGGAACAATATGAGATTATCATTTCAGTCTGAAGGGCAGTTAAAGCAGCTGATCAAAATAGACCCTATTATTCTTAAACCTGTGACTGAGATTGGAAACAATCCAAATGAGTTGCAGCATGCGCTGGCAGCCATTTTGAATATTCAGACTCTGGCGGGTGATTGCACTGATGTGTTGGGTCATCCAATCCAAGAGGCAGTAATTGACTGAGTATCTCTCTCCAATAACCCTACAACAGACCATGGGTTATTTGAGGGTTGTATAACCCTCCTGCAACCTCTGTCACCAAGTTCAGATGTCACAACAAATCATGGCAACCCTGGCTGTGGTTGAATATTTAAAACGGCTGCTGGAATACACTGCAACCTACTCTGGCTTAAAGAAAGCATAATGGGCTGCAGTGACCATGCGAACTCCCATCACTGTAATATATGCAAACAAAGCAATCTTATCAGATTATTTATAAATCTATTACTTGTCCTCTAAAGATAATAGTGGTACAGTCAGATAATTTTAAAGTTTGCATCTGAGCTTCCTGTAAAGGCCCCATTCTTAGAGGGTAAAGTAGACTTCAGCACACACACACACTAAGCCAGCCTACTGCCTTTGAAGCCTGCTGCTAGGTGGGTCCCTGGTCTTCTGCCCTGCTACCATTAGCTCTATCACGAGGGTGGGATCCTGAGCTCTGTCTACTGCCACATGCATGTGGCCACTGTGCTGTGGCATGTGGGAATCACCCCTGGCCATGCCCAGAACAGTCGTGGGTCACTGTTGTTGTTTCCAGGAACATTGTGAGCACGCCTGTTTTTCCATCATTTGGGTGTTTGTTTATTATTTAAAACTTTTATATATCTCCTGACTACTAGCATCTTGGGACAGGAGTGTAGCATATGCAGGGCTGGCCCAAGACCTTGTGCAAAAGCAGAGGAGAGTGGAAACACCTAGGCCTGTGGGGCTGGCTCCTCATCCATAGCTTTTCTTTTCAGCTTTATAGTGCTTACCCATGGAGCTCCATGGTAATGTACCTATTTTGCACATGGAGTTCAGCACCATGGATTGCTTCCATAAACCACCTATAAACTGAAAAGAAAAGCTGCAAGGAATAGGGAGCCCCACTGACATAGGCATCGTAGCTTCTCTGGGCACAGAACAAGATGGCACTCCTCTCAATCCTGTATCAACAAGCTGGCTCGACAGGCATTAGACAGGCATTCACCACCGCACCTGAGACAGGAGGCAAGTTTAGGGGCCCAGGACAGAGTGTGTGGCATTCACACTTCTGCCTTCCATCAAAAGGGAACAGCTGGGGAAAGCCAAGACCCACAGCCTCAGGCAGTCACCTTATTCTGTCTGTTGGCTCTGTGCCTACAGCAGCCATTCTGCTAGCTCAACACTGGTGTAGCTCCTCCCACCCACCAGCACTATGAGCAAATAGGATTGCGCTACCAATCTCTATTGGGAAGAAGCCTCACGAGAATGCTATTCCCTACACCAACATCTAGATTACATTTCCTGGAGCAGAAAAGGTCTAGGTAAGGACATGCAGAACTTCAGCACCCCACTTTCATTCTACAGAAGAGAAGCTAACCTTTTTGGTGTCTGGATGTTTGACACATGTCAGTGCAAGTCTGTCCAGCAGCAGAGTCCTGTCAGCCTGAAGCCTGACCTTCACCATTGCCTTTGGATACCACTGAGGTTGAGTGAAAAGCTAAGCGTTATCTGCTGGTATTCTTGTTCTTGAAAGGCAGAAAGCACCAAGAGGAACTTGGACATTTCAGGAATAGGATACTGGCTACACACATCCCTCAAATTATACCCAAGTCAGAGGGAAACCACTTTGCTTTTCCTCAACATTTCCCATTGTACACCCCACTTACACTACTGTAATCATGCATAGCTTCTGAATTCCAATTGATGTAATATACTGCTTGTGTTGACATGTTTAACAATTTTATTTCAGTGTATGAGTTTGGTTGAGAAGTACTGTAAAATTTCATTAAAAAATTGAATATTTAAAAAGAGAGCTTTATTTCAGATATTGGCAAATGGCTACTGCTCCAAATCCAAAATTGCTTGACACCCGATATCTATCTTATCTATCTGTCATCTAAAAATTACAGAATCATAGAATCATACAGGTCATCAGGTCCAACCACCTGCTCAGTGCAGGACTTAAGTCACCCATCCACATTTCAACCCGACCAGCCCCAGTTAGTTTCCAAGATTACACAGGCTCAGGCACTTTGGGCTAAATAGAAAGCATATCTATCTATCTATCTATCTATCATAATTTCATTTATTTACTTTTTACATCCTGACTTTCCTCTAAGGAGTCCAATGTGGCATACACCAGGTTGAAAACCAATTTCACCAAGCAAAGCAGAAAAAATGGAGGGCTCTACAGAGCAAAATATAGCATCAGCCCTTCTGGCGTCTCATTTCTATTATTTAATGGTAAATTGTGAACTGACTCAACTCCTTCTGTGTGACACAGGTCTTGCCCAACAGGGACTGACTCAACTGTGGATCGAGGATGGGGGTGTAAAGGCTGACTGTGTGAATCTTTAAGTAAACAAATCAGTTTCCAGGCCCTCTTCCCGTCCCCAAGCCTCACTGAGTCTTAGGAATAGGATCTTATTTTTTCCATGAGGCTCGAGGCTTTCTCTGCCTCTCCCTTGTCTCTGTGCAAAGATGCAGAATTATTCAAAAACTAAAGAGGGGTCACAGCAAACTCTGACATAGTTGATAGCCGGAAACTGCCCTGGAGCTTAATATACGGTTCCCCCCACCCACCAATTTGCTCCTCTTTGGCAGTACAAAGCACTGGGACAGGAAACCTAGTCCAGTTAAGGAAGCTTCAGTGCTCAGTATGTGACAGAATTCACTAGGCAGGAAGTTTTTCCCAGAACAGACACACTGGCAGTTTTTGAGCAATGGGTCTTCCACTGTCTGATCTAATATAACATCCCATGAGCAGCCTAAACCTGCAAACCAAGCTCTGGCACTTCCTCCATCGCAGCAATCACATTCAGCCCAAAAGCCCACAGATCCTGCTGCTATGGAGAACTTGTCCTTCCATACACCCATACAAAACCATCTTAGCCCTGGCAATTACTTTTCCAGCCCGTTTCTGCTGCCACCAAGGTCTAGAACAGCATACATAGTGCATCTGACGAAGTAAAGCAGTTTCCAAATGTTCCTGTCACAATACATGTATTCATTCTTCAGGTGCCACAGGACTCAGATCATTACAAACATGACTACTGTCCTGGAACAGACTTCTAAAGTAAAATTTAGCACTTTCAAGAAGTTTCCACAAAACTTTGTGTATGTTCCAGAGATCCTCCCCCCTCAAATTGTAGTTTTGTAGACAGGCGATCATGGTGGTTGGCTTCTAATACAGAGGTGTTGCCACCTTCAAGAAACACCCATTTCCAGTATTCCTGCTGGAACGTCACACAGCATACCTATTGAAAGTTTTTGATTTGAATGCAGATTCAGTCCAGGATGAACAGTAAAGAGCAGGCTTCTATTTAGAAAAATCCCATTTTTATTTTCTGGATGCCTAGGTTCTAATTCATATGCTTGTCATCCTCTTGTCTATTGCACACGTTGCATTTATACATGAATTGTTGACCAGCACAGAGAGCTGTAAACTTCTAACCCCTCTTTGAAAGCATGGTATTAGTCTCTGGCTGGATCACACATCATGACAAACAAACCTGTGTGGGTAGCACAGTTCATGATTTTTTACCTCAGTGTGCCTGGCAGACAGTCAGGCTCATGGTGGTAACTCTCCCCTGTCCCACCATCTCTTTCCGTTTCAGTCCTCCAATCAGAATTCCAGGAGACCCTCCATGGAGAACGAGACTCCGTTCTTTGAAACCTGTGATTACAAGTCAAATTCAGCTCACCACAGCTGTCAAACAGTCTCTGATGCACAAACAGGGCTCAAGCAGTGAAGCACAGGAGAGAGGATGAAGGAGCTGATCAGGCACCCTTGCCTTCTGCCCCAGAGGGGACGAGTGGGGTGGGGGGAGTGCCTGATCCACACTTATCCACACTCTAAAGATCCCACCTGGCCTAAAGAAGGTCTTCAAGGCAGCAGGCAGGCATTAGCTATCAACGCTACTCTCTGGCTAGCTGCTTGGCAAGCATGGCATGGCCCATGGCCATGCTTGCCAAGCAGCTCTCTGGTTCTGGCCTTGGTACCATAATGAGTTGTGTTTTCCAGGTTCAGATGACAAAACAAGCCATCATGGTACTAAGAAACCGTGGAACAGACCATTGTTTCTGTTCATGTTTTCTGAAGACCAACATACCACACTGAAATGCCATAAAAGGGTTTGGACGACATGACAAAGAATGGTAAGAACAAAGGGAAACACAACACTAAGGCTTGTCTTGTCATGTGAACCTGCCTTCTGTCTTCCAGAACTGTTTCAACACCAGGAAACTATTAGGAATGCTTTTGTAATAAGGAAGAATTAATCTGCATTCAGAAAGAATGAGAATTCAATTAATCATTCAGCCTCTTTTTTTTCTTCCTTCTCTTTTCATTACTATTCCCTTTCACCCACCCCACCCACCCTACTTCCTCAAGCTTTCCTAGATAATACATAATAGTTTTCCCATATTTACTGGGGTTAGGTTGAAAAGAGGAATTCCAGAACCATTAGTTTTAAAAGGAACAAGGACCTGTGAAAAGAAGCATATGTTAGATATGTACTAGCATAGATTAGGCTGCTTAATCCTGAAATCATATGTAAACATGCCCCATAGGCTAAAAACAATGACATTTGTTAGTAAAGGAGTTTAGGGCTGAAGTACAAGTTAACAGACTCAGGATGGGAGAGATAGGATTCCTGTAAGACCGTAAGACCGGGCTACTTGTTGCCCTCCACGTATTAGACCAGCTCCCATCATCCTTAGCCAGTTCAGCCAGTGAAACGTTTAGAGGGCCGCATGTTCTCCATTCTGTTTCTACACAATGCTGAGCGAGTGACTGTCCCGGGATAATACCTGTGCATGTGACCATCTTATAGCTTGGTGACTCTAGATTAGTAGCCAGCGTAGTGTCTTATAGAGACCAGCACAACTGCCTTGCTGGATCAGGCCAAAGTTCACTGAGTTCACTGAGTCCAGTGGCCAACTCTGGAAATTTTTAAGCCACATCCAAGAAATTTATGGTAAGGTTAGTCTCAACTCACTTCACTGGGAAGTGAGCAGTTCCAAGCATACGATGATTAATGCATGATTTCTTTGGGAGGAGACTGCTGGAGGCTTATGGCATTTTGTAATATGTGAGTCTATTTACAAATACACATTTCCTGTATATTTCCTATTTCCTCTAGAAAGGGGGGTGGGCAAGTTATGGCCTGCCAGATGTTGGTGGAATGCAAATCCCATCAACCCTAGCCAGCACAGCAGTGAAACAACTTCAGGAGTACCGCAAATTGCCCATTCCTCAGAGCTGGGAAGAAAGAAATAGGTGTTGACCCTATGTCAGGATCCGACTGAGGGACTGCATTGCCTGCTTCCGGCATTGGTAAAAAGGTGACTGAGCTCTCAAAGCAGCAGCCTCTGTGGCAGGAAGTCAAAGGTCAGAGAGCATGAGGTTCAATACCTTTATCCCGCAGCAAGGCACTCTGGATACATCATCCTGTACCAAAAGGTATGCCCCTGCCCCTTAAAGTGAATCTTTGGCCATGTGCTTGCTTTGGACTCCCAAGAAGACCGCACTATTCTAACACCCCCTGTCATTGACAACATATTCTAGTTCATAAGTGTGTACAGATCTGACATTTTATTATTGCAGTGATTCCCAAACTAGGTGGTCCCAACACCCCCACCCCCCGGAAAAGATCCTGCAGGGTGGTGATTGGTTGTATTAAATTTGCAGTAAAGTGATAGACCTAATACAAAGAAAGAGTCATGGGGGCGCTGGAATTCTCACACAAGAGGAAAAGGAGTGGCAGCCCGAAAAAGCATGGGGCCCACTGTATTAGCATAATACAGTTAGTTAGCTTCTACACACAAGAGCCTGTGTGTAATCCAAGCACTAAATCTTTTCATTCTGATACAGGGTAACCCATTCCAGATCACGGGCCAAGCTGGCTGACAGGGGTTCATATTTCTGAAGGAGACCAGGGTAGCCCCTTCTATAACTGGAAGTACTCAGGCAAAGCCTACTGGGCAGCACACTCTTTCGCTCACAGGAAAGCTTCTTGCCAGGCCCAGCAATCAGAGCAGTGAGGGGCAGAGCAAGTGTGATGTGGCAAATCTGTGCTCAGATTTCCTGAGCAGAAAATAAGTAAGTAAATAAATAAGGCAGCTGCTGCAAGGGTGAAGGGTAGCTCTGATAGAGATCAGAGCGGAGATTTCAGTTATGAGTAGGCATGTTTCAGGCCTTTCATCTGCGCCATGTTTCCACAGTCTAAACCTCGTCCTACCCACACCACCAAAGCAGCTCTCAGTCCTGCTTGGAAGGGGTCGGATGCCGTTATCTGTCTCATGCCCGTATTTCGCCTGATTAATTTCATTTTCAGGGGAGGCTGATTTCAGTTGGAGAAATGGCACTGAGGTGGTTGGACCATTCCTCCCACATGGTTGCTGCTCCACTCAAAACCAGAAGCACCCAGCCACCTCCCACCATGCATGTCTCCTTGAACACTGAAAATGCTTAATCAGAAGATCTGGTGGTGAGCCTGCTACGCTGCATGATGTTGGCACGTGGGAGCAAGTCCCCCAGAGGCTTCACACACCTTTGGCCTGGTAACTTGCCCAGATGGGAAACCACCTGGGAATGACCAGCTCCTGAGCATATGCGAGTCTCCATTCTTTCGCCACTGGATAGCCACAGTCTGCTGGCACCCACCTAGGACTAACATTTCAGCTTAGTTTGAGCCCCAGCTGCTCTTTTTTAAAGAAAGCTGCTGTCAGAGCTCAGGCAGCAGGCAGAGGCTTTTCCTTCCTTGTTCAGCAGCACCTGGCTTGACTCTCACATGTTCCTGCACTCTGTTCCTACTCCAGGAAAAGGTTCTGGGCAGCGTCTTATTGTTTGCATTTCAGAGCAGCTGCTACTGCAGCTTCACTTCCCAGAACTGCTTGCTGGTGTTTATTCCTGGCTGCCTAGGGCAGCTGCTCTGGGACAAGGAAATCTCTCTCTTTCCTGCTCCCTCCCCTTCCCTCCCTTGCTCTCTCTGTGCCACAGTCATGCATACTGATATTTCTCATACCCAAACTCAGTATGATATAATGCATCTGCTGTCACCTTCCACTGGCAATGGGAAGTTCTCTGGGCCAAGGAGTATGCACTAGGGCTTTTGCAACAAATTCGACATGGTAGGAAGCCCTGTCCAAGGCTCATCCCTAACACACATCAGTGTTTGAGGGCTGAAAGGAGGGATAGGGATGACAAGCATTAATTTTTCTTATGGAATCTTGAATGGAGAGGGGCTTGAGGATGATAGGTCAGGAGAATTCACCTATATATCTGGCTCAGGTGCATCAACAATTGATTATGCATCTTGGCATTAGGAAAAAATCAGGTGACTTTTCTGGGCCTTCTTGAATTAAACAAGAACACTTGCATAGATTTGAGTCTTTAGTGCTACACTTGATCCACCACTAATAAGTATTTTGTGGTTCACAACATCAGCAACAAGCACAAATGAATATTCCAGTTGTTTTGTGTAGTGGCGGAAGAATTTTCAGTATAATCAAGTAACTGGACTGTTTTAGGGGAGTGGTCATAACTTGAGTTAAATCTCAGTCTAGGGCTAGGAGGCCATTACCTGAAACCTAGAAACGCTGCTGCCAATCAGTGTTGATACAACTAGGCTAGATGGACCAATGCACTCACTCCGTATAAGGATCACGTCTGCACCACTGAGTGTTAGAAAGATGTAAAGTGCTACATCTTGATCTCATGCAGCAATTCCATTGCAACTGCCCCGGTTGTTAAACTGAGAAAGCTCTAAATGCTGCTGCTTGACCACTTATATGGCTGTCTTGTTTGTTGGTGCTTGCTGCTATATCCACGAGTGTTTCCAGCCGTAAATACATAAACCCTGAAGGGCATATGCACATCCCTAAATCTTTCCCCATCCATTTTGTTTGGGGTTGTTGATCTGTTTGTTTGTTTGTTTGTTTGTTTGTTTTTTGCAACATATAAATTCATGAAGAGTTCTGAAGAACTCAAAACCCTGCACAAACTTTTGTGGCATTTTCATTGAACCTAATAAAAGTATTATTTAGTCAATCTATTTTAAATCTACCTAATCAGCAACATTTAATCTATCCCAAACCTAGCAGTTAACCACAAAGTATTGCCCAACTTTGGACCCCCAAATCTACAGTGGACCTGCTCTAGGAAAACACACCTAAATAGGAAACCCTAGTGCACATTTCCAAGCATTTAGAGGCACACATCTGCCCTTCACCTTATTTATTACATGCTTACTACAAGAAATCCTGATGTAACTGCAGCAAGGATTGCACAAAGTGTGAAGTGGCTCTTCCACAGCTTTCTCACAGTCCATACACTGCAGTGCTGTTCCAGCCCACATATCACATTTCTTATGCTCTGGAAAAATTCCAGCTGCTGAGCCCCAAAATAGCTCATTGTTCTCCTAGGAAGGCTCCCCTCATCTGTTTACCTTGCAAAATCAACTCCTTCCCTTCAGAATTGCTGTTTAGGATTGCTGCAATCCAACCATTGGTTACTGCAGTAACCAGACCTGCTTCAGGCATAGAATCCAGTCAAGAAAGGGGGGAAGTGCTTGCCTTTCTTGTTCCCATATGATTCAGCCTCAGTTTGTCTCTCTTCCCTGCAGCTCTTCTGGGAAGGGCAAGTGAGGATAGGATGGAATCCTGCCCTTGGAAAAAAAAAATCCCAACAAATTAGAACTCTGTGGACAATTAAACCCCAAACCTTCCCATAGCCCTAAGAAACCCTGCCAAACACTACAAAATGTGAAGTGTGGGAGGTGAGGTGGAGGGAGGGGACATGTTCTTCCCCATAGCAAATGCTTCAAATGTTTACACTTAAGTTTCTAAAATCCGCATTAGTGTAATACCTTTATGAGGCCAACCAAAAGATCACAGCCAACAACTACAAAACCCTTTTAAGTTTCTGTCATCATTCAGCTCAGAGTTTAAAATGCCTTCTGAGTGACAGCAACAGCAGGAGAGAGGGTTCCCCAGCTCCTTTGTGTATGATTTACTCTGCTAATAAATGGCTATGTATAGCTCAAGTTGTTTTGCAGATATGGTGAGTTGACAGGAGGGAGATATTATTTTAGTCGTAATGTTGAAGAAGGAATTATGTGAGAAAGTCTGTGGTGATCAGGGTGCTTCCAGGCAGAAGGCTCTTAACACAACCAGTCTAAAGACATTGTATGGCTATTTGGTCTTTTCCTCCTTAATTTTAAAGAAAAGAGATGAACCAAGGGGAAACACAGCAGGGTCACAAGTGGAAGAGAACTCTTGTTAAATGTTTGTGAATGAGGCAGAGCAATTGCAAGATAAAAGCCTCATCTGGAAGCACCCCAGGGATATGAGACTAGGCACTTGTCATATTGACAGGTTTACACTGCTATTTCAGTCTCCTTCCAATTCATCTCTTATAGGAAGAGGCATAAAATGGCAAATGGAAAGAAATCTCCCTATTTGTGAGCTGCTTGGTGCAATGAGCAGCCTCATGCACAGTATGAAGCATCATCCTGGACATGTGCACTTGCTATTGGCTAACACTTAGGCAGGCAAATATGGGCAAGTTAGATTTCTTAAGGTCCAGCTCCTCAGCAGGGCTCCACTAAAGCATCCTGCAAGAGGTTTCTGCCCCCGGAGGCTCGGCTGAAACCCACTGGTTACAGAAAGAAAGCACTTTCTATATCCCATACCCAGACTTCCAAGAGCAGTTTCGTTAGCAAAACACAAAACGCCAGGAAAGGAAATTTGGCAGATGAAGGATTGTGCCAATGCCAGAAAGTTCTCGGGTCTGTTCCCTGTGCTGTAAGTTGTGTCACTGCGGTGACCTGGTGAGCCCTCGCTGTGTGTTACACCGACCGGCAAATCCTGCTACATCCCAGGCCGAGCAGAAAGCGCGCCCTCTAGTGCCCGTCAGGCCCGTCCTGACGCTTCTCTTATTTTACCTGCGCTTAGCGGAACACGAAAGAGGAACTAGCGGAGAGGAAAAGGCGGCTGAAACTCTTTGGGAAGTTGACCGTGAGTTCAGTATTCAAATGACGGAAGTCTTCAAAGTAATTCTAAGCACTGACTGGAAGCTCTGCAGAACCTGCCGCGGTCTGAGCAAGGTTACGAGTGCAAAATCGCCAGCCTGAGGTGGGGAGGTCGGGAGGTGGGGGGCAAGAGCAAAATTCCGGCTGCTCAAGGGAGCTTTGCATCTTACACGCCGGGCTTGAAGGGCTTGCCATTGCCCTATATCCAGCAGGGAATTTCTTAGGAATGCAAATCATCCTAAACAGTACGCGCTCCAGGCGGACTCCGGGCCTTTCCCATCTGCCTTCCCCGGGGAAGGCTTCCCCCGGGCTCCTCTTAAAGCCGAAGAAAGGTTCTGGGGATGAACGCATGAGTCTGTGTGGTGCTACGGGGATGCCACGTCTCCCTGGTAGTCCTTGCTATTGGTTACGGGGAAAAGTCTTCTGCTGGCCCGGAGGAGGCGCGAAGAGCTTCTCTACACGCAGGTGCTTTTACCTCTCCCGGGCTTGTGCTGTGCGCCCCTAGCCACGGCGACGCCCCGCGCACAATGCGGCGGCGCCTCCTCCCTTTCGAGGCGCCCATAATCGCCGTACCGCTCAGGCGGGCTGCCCTGGCCTACCGCGCGCCGCAGGCCTGTTCTCGCCAGCAGCGGAGAGACGTGGCTCCAGCCCCTCCTCCCAGTTCCTTAAAGCAAGTGGCGGGCTGAGAAGCGGCCAGGACCAGCGGGGGAGCGCCGGGGGGGAGGGAGGCCTCGCTGCCCGGAATGGGTTGGCCGCTGCCTGGCTGGCTGCCTGGGCGCGCTCGCCCTCCCGGCCGGGGCGGGGCCCGGAGCGTTACAAGAAGAAGCCGAGTTCCAGGAACCTGGGGGCGGGGCTGGCAGATGCTCTATAAAATCCTCCGGCAGAGGCTCCGGCGGCTTTGCAACTAGGACAAGCCAAGCGCGCGAAGAGCCCGGACTCAGTCGCTTCGAGCTTCCCGCAAGCCGCTCGCCGCCTGCCCCTCGTTTCTCGCTCCCCAGGTAACCACCGGCTTTGGGGCTGGGCCTCGGTGGTACGGCCGGCCGGCTCGTTGTTCGGCCTCTGGAAGCTCATTGCGGGATAGGGCGCCGTGCGCTCCCGGGGCGCACAGAGCGCTCCTTGTGATGCAAAGGCAAATCCAAGCCAACGCGGGCATGGGGAGAAAGGGGTGCGGGGAGGATGGGGTGAGTTTATCCAGGGGAGGGAGGGAGCTAATAACAGGCCGCCGGTGGGCGAGGAGTGTGCCGTGTCCGGCTTTAGTGCCTGGCCCTAGGGCATGGGGACCAAATCAGGGAATACCTGGACGCTGGCAAGGCGACAGGAGCGGCTTTCCGGAATGGGGATGTCCCTACTAACTGAGTGGGATGCTGTGCGCCAAGCCCTGCTCCAGGGATGCCCTTTGTCTTAACTAACAGCTTTTTTCCCTGTGCTTTCTGGCAGGCCCCGATCCTATCAGCCGCTGCACTCGGCAGCAGCCCAGATCTCCGGAAAGCTGGCTCCCTGCGCCATGGTCACCCACAGCAAGTTCCCCAGTGCAGGGATGAGCCACCCACTGGACACCAGCCTGCGCCTCAAGACTTTCAGCTCCAAGAGTGAATACCAGCTGGTGGTGAATGCGGTGCGCAAGCTGAAGGAGAGTGGCTTCTACTGGAGTGCGGTGACAGGTGGCCAGGCCAACCTGCTCCTGAGCACGGAGCCCACTGGCACCTTCCTCATCCGTGACAGCTCAGACCAGCGCCACTTTTTCACCCTCAGTGTCAAGACGGAGTCTGGCACCAAAAACTTGCGGATCCAGTGTGAAGGTGGCAATTTCTCACTCCAGAGTGACCCTCACAGCAGCCAGCCTGTGCCCCGCTTCAACTGCGTCCTGAAGCTGGTCCATCACTACATGCCCCTCCCTGAGCCACAGCCAGGTGAGCCGTCACATCCCAAACGTGCCTATTACATCTACTCAGGTGGAGAGAAGATCCCATTGGTGCTGAGCCGCCCACTCTCCTCCAATGTGTCTACCCTGCAGCATTTGTGCCGCAAGACCGTCAACGGGCACTTAGATTCCTATGAGAAGATGACCCAGCTCCCGGGCCCAATCAAAGAATTCCTGGACCAGTACGATGCACCCTTCTAAACGGTTTCTTCAGTGGGGGTAGCCCATGACAAAAGCACAAGAGCAGAACAGGGGAATCTATGAAAAAGGAGATTACAGGGCAAAAAAATCATCACATTGTCTTCTTTTTTCTGGCATGGATTATGAGAGAGGCTGGGGTTGGCCCATGTAGTGGCCACGGAGCCTCTGCCCAGCGCAGAGACTGTCTTGCTGCTGTTTGTGCTGGATGGTTTGCCAGGGGGTGCTTTGTGCAAGAGACTGATGCTGCTGGACTATGGAACAGGCTGCTGCTCCTTGATACAATTGTCTGTCTGGCTTATGCTGGGTGTGATAGAATGGTTTGCAAACCTCCCTAATCAGTGGACAGTTTACAAAGAGCATTTACTCTGCACTGGCCCAGACCACCTCTGATGACCTCTGACCAAAACCATTCTGCAGACAACTGGAATCCAGCTAGTGCCTGAAAATTGACTTTTCCTCAGTTTTAAGGGGATTTTTTAAAGAAATGAACTTTACCTCTCTCCACCTCCCAGAGAAGCAGAATCCAAGCCTCTTCCTCAGAGGATGTTGCCGCATGTTTATTCATGGGACTAAGCCTTAAAAAGAAAGAAAGACAGAAAGAAAGACAGAAATCTACATCTTCCTCTCATCCCATGAACTGGCTCAATACTGCACATCACATGGGGAGCATGCCATTCACTCTCTGTGTGCCATTATGCAATCAAAGGAGGCTGTCGTTCTGAGAAATCGGATCACTACTTTTGGAACATCAGACTGGATGATGAATGATCTAGCCATTGTTTTCCCCTGAAGCGTCATTCCACCTCAGCTTCTCTGCCCAGACTGATAATCTCTTGCCTTCATTCTCGGGTTTTCAACTCCTCAAAGAATGGTCTCACATCTACAGCAGAGGTTGTGGATTTGTTTGGGCCCTAAATCGCACTGAATACTAAAAAAACGTACAGGAATGTAGCAACAACGGATTTACCTGGAACTCTTTCAATGATTTTTTTTGTAAAAATGTAACCAAAATTTTGTGTGTTCATCTTATTTTTCCATATCAGGGTTTTAGCAGGGCAGATAACTTTTGTTTTTACAGAAAAATGTTTACAGACCTGCCTAAAGAATAATAATTCTGTCTTTTATAAAGATTCCACCCTTCAGCCTTGCAGGCTGCTAGACATGCTTGAAGACTCAACCAAAAATCAGACTTGGAAAAACCTTTGCACATCTATTTATATTTATATCCAAGGATTTTAAAGACAACTTCCATTAATTTATAATAAAAGTCACTATTTTTTAAATGAAATATTTGACTCTCTTCCTCTTATTCTATTCTGCCCTCCTCCCATATATGTCCATAACAGTGTGCATTCTGGACTCAGTGTCATTCTCTAACACAGGAGTGAACAGCCTGTGGCTCTCCAAATATTGTGGGACTGCAGGCTTCATAATTCTTCACTAGTGTTTATCCTGACTGGGGCCGGTGAGAGTTGCAGTCCAACACTATCTGGAGGGTCTCATTTTGTCCACTCCTGTTCTAACAGCATTCAAACAAAAAGTAGAATTCCTGGGGGTTGCTTAGACTCCATTGAGTTCAATGCATGCTAAACAGCTGCACATCTAAACCGTACAAGAGGGTGCATGATGTCTTTGGGTGCACGAAGGGAACTCTCCTGCTGGCATTGCTAGCCGCATCTCCAGCACTGTCTGGAATGGCATTGAAGCACAACTTACCGCAACCTCTGGTCAGTGGTGGCTGCTGCATACAATCAGTTTTGCCACAGATATCCATAATTGGGTCATGGAAAGCCTATAGAATACTATTATATAGAATACTATAACTCTCTAGAACTTTATTTTTCTGGGAGAGAGACCTTCTATGTTTCTGGTTTAGAACTATAATGCCAAACTGGGAGCACACAAGGTAGAACTCCATGTGATGACATCAGACCCTTATCTTCCTGTGCAGGTAACTACGAAACAGCACACGCTTTGCCGAGTCTGCTCCTTCATGATTGCTTCTATCTGAAGATAAAAGTCTACTGTTATCACATGTAGTTCTAGTTTTTCAATTTCATTGTGACATCTATCATCTGCCTTTTTCCCCTCTTGCAAGGAGAAACCAAAGGTGGCTTATGTGGTCTTCCTCCTTTCCAACAGCCTATGTGGTAGATTGGGCTGAAAGTAACTGAAGTCACCCAGTGAGTTTCATGGCCAAGTGGGAGTAGAACCCAGATCTCTTGAGTCCCACTCCAACACTGTAACAGTTACACTACATTGGCTGCCTCGTTTTTGTGTTCCCAGTTTGGCATTTTAGAACTAAACCAGAAGCATAGAAGACCTTATCCCATGCCCAGAAAATCAATGACAGCCATCCCCCTTGGGAAGGGACCACAGCTCACTAGAAATGCAGAAGGGCCTATGTTCAATCTATGGCACTTCCAAGTAGAAGGATGCAGTGCTAGGTGATATGAAGATGTTCAGACTAAGACGCTTTTGGTGTAGACCAGCCTTCCCCAACCCAGTGCCCTCCAGATATTGTTGGGCTGCAACTCAGCCCCAGGCATCCTGGCTAATATTCAAGAAGTAATTAAAGATGTGGTCCAATGACACATGGAGGGGCACAGGTTCCCCAGCCCTGCCATAGGAAAGTCATGTGTTCCACAAGTAAACATGCATATCAGATACACCCTTTGTGGGGCGCAGTTGCTGAATGCAACTTCCTGCAGTGCTGGAGAGAGATCCAGTTCCCAGAGTCTTATGGCTGGACCATGGGGAGCTATGATAAGAGAGCTTGTTTAGCTTTGGGATTTTTTCAAGGGCAGTGGAAAGTTCTGGTGGAGAAGAACGTGCTGATTGCATGTCAGCTCCCTTGCTGTGTTTGCAGACAGCTGCTTGCTTATCGCTCTGGCATTTGTCAGAGGAAGGGGATGGAGGAGGTGTCTTCTGATGGGTACATTTCAACAAGACCTAATTTCTCCCCATTTTTGTTGTAGCTGTGCCATATTTGTGCATGTGCATCAGCTTTCTGAATACTCCTTTCTCTGCAGTAATGGATGGGAAATTACTATCCCTCTCGGTTACTGAACTACATAGGGCTGATAGGAGTTGTAGTCCACAGACATCTGGTGGGGTACACTATCCCCACCCTGTTATAAAGAAACTTGTTCATATGAACTAAAAAGCTTTAAAAGCTGTTTTACCTGACTCAGCCGTGATTACTCCAATCATGCATAGTCCTTTCCCATGCAAAGAACCCCTCCAGGTAGCAATCTACATTGTCCCTGCTCTGCATCACCCCCTGCATTTCATTGCTTTTTTCACAGGTGCCATTTGTTCTCAGTGGAACTGCCAGCATTCGATTGCCTACTTCTAATACCACAAGATTGTATCCCATATTAATCCAACCAAGGGCCCTTTCATATCTGTGGATCTACTCTCAGTAGAATTTACAATGGCCAGAACATGCCCCCCCTCCCCTTTTAAATTGCATGATGGTACGGTAAAGCACACCACATTTCTTTTCTTCCATTACCCCCATTATTCTTCTAAACAGCCACTGGTGTGCATCGAGTATCTTGAAGCACAATGACCTCCTGAATCTTATGGCATATTGCGCATTCCAGACACAAGAACAGGGCAGTTGGCCATTTGGCTAATACCAAAGGCATTCCATCTCAGTCTTAAATTCCATAACAGTAAATGACCCTAGTTCACACTCGTGGCATTTTTCCTTGTCTACTATCACCCCCAACCCCCACCTCTCTCTCTTTCACTCACCCCACAAGCATGGAGCTTTTTCGAGCCCATGGAAAACACGAGATAAATACATCTCACGTCATTTTCTAGAAATGATTACACAAGTGCCAACAAGAGAGCCACCTTGCAAGTGATCTCTTACTGGCATTCTCTTTTCCCTGAATTCTTTGCTCTGAACAAGATTGGAGGTGGGATGAGTTAGATTTTGATTTTATATTGTTGGTTTTTTGGTTTTGTTTTGGTAAACAAGAATAATGGGGGACAAAGCAGAGGTATATTGGTGAATGTATGGATTATGGCTCCATGTGTAGATGGAGGTGCAACCCACAGGAGCTGAAGAAGGAGCGATCCACCTGAATCCTGGAAGCTGAGGGCAAGAACAGCAAGGCACACGTTCAGTTTTTTGTTAAGCCACATAACATCTGAGCATGTAAAACATGCTTCATGGGAACAGGAAAAGCAAGCGGACAGGTCCAGTGTTTGAACAACACTGGACAGAGCAAGTGAGGGAGAGTAACCTTAAAATAAGGAGCAGGTGGGTGTATCTTACCGCAAGTGGGACAAACTGCACTGGCCCTCTTTATCTCTTCGTGAATCGTGTTACGTGTTGCTTCAGTGGAAGCCACATGGGTTGTCACCTTTCTTTCTCGCTAGCATATCATGCCCTTAAATATGTAGTGAGCATCCTTTGATAACACTTTCCCCACACAGGCCTTTCTTCACCAACGATAACAGCACCACTTGCATTTTCACTTATTGTGTTGCAGTTACCAATGCCCGAGAGGCCTGACAAGTGCAGCGAAGATCCTGCTCCAGAGAAGCAAGCAATGGGCATGCAAGTCCGCTCCTGTCTGTGGTCCTCTGGAGCCAGCTCCTTTTCTCTGTATGTGAAGCGACTGCTGCAGCTCTTAATCCTGTGTCTCACCCAAGCAGAACAAATGGAAATAAAAGGAGAGCTGTGCAGGCTCTCGGTCCAGCCCCTGTGGCCTATTGTCCCAGCCCTGCCAGGAAACATGGATTCCCAGTCGAGTTTGAGCTATGCCAAGAATGTCCAGGCGGAGAAAAGCCAGTGGCGCCATGCCAGGTCCTGTCGAAGCACATCCCCAACGTCAGTGCCATCTGATCCTGGCCGGCACACACCCCTCTCCTCCCGCTGAGATCGGGGTTTCCACAGCAACAGGATTAAAGGCTGGAATATCACTGTTTATTCTTTGGCCTGTGCCAGGAAATGAGAGGCCTTCTCTTTCCCTGATTCCAGCTGCCATCCTGAGGGGAGTATTCCTGGAAATTCTGGGTAGGGGCCTGCTTATTCCATGGGACAAAGTGAGGTATACCAGTGGGGGGAGTAAACAAATAAAACAACCAATCAAGGGAAAGATTTGGGCAATGTCCTCAGTTTATCGGTCCCTCTGAGGATGCTCATCCTGGACTACATGGCACATGGGAACAGTCACAACACTTGCATCATTTGCCTGCCAAACAAAACACAGTCTAGGTTATAACATAATGAAAGGGCCTTCTGAACCCTCTGAGCCCACAGGGTTCCCAAAAGGACTTTCACAGTAACCAGGGAGGGCAGCAAAATGGGCCACATAATACCCACAGCACTTGTCCCAGCCTCTTGGTCTTGTAAAAAGCAAACTTTTTTCCATGCCTCAAATGTTCATTGCAACTTGCCTGCAGTTATCTGAGATTCCATGTTCCCCCCTCCCTCCAGCGCAGTCTTCTTGTAGGGCAAAGGCAGCTGATTCTGAGTGACAAATTCAATTTATCCTTTACTATCATTATTATTTCACTACAATGTGCAGGGGGAGGTGAACCTGTGGATCATCGGATACTTTGCCTCAGATGCCAAAATACCTTGACTGGCCTTGGGAACGAACTATGCATCTTGATTTGGGAAGGGTGTGCAACTGGCTATTGCACTCCAGGCAATGGATTGACATAGACTGGCCTTGCCCTGCCACCCTCAGCCCCCAGCCGTGTGCTTCAATGCAAATTCTCACTGATTCAAAAGTCCGGGAAGGTTTATGAATGCCTGTTGTTTCTTGGAATACCTCCCAGGCAGCAGTGACGTAGGGGTCCAGCAGAGTTTAAGCAGAAGTTTCACAAGTTTCCCCAGAAATGTCCCCAGTTCTGCATTATACAGGGAACCAAGAGAATGTGTCAGTGCGTTATGCTTCTCTGCTTTGGAGTAGTAGAATTTGTCACCTCTGTGAGAGTTTACCGGATGACACGAGGAGTGGCGGGTAACCTGCTTGGCTGATCACAGTGATGAAGCTTCAGCTCTGATTCAAGTGGCAGGAAGTGCCCTTGTCCCAACAGGAAAGCATCTCCGCCAAATGCAGGATGCGCAGCCCTTATCTAGTGTTTCACACACATAACCAATTCCTGTCACCCAGTGTTCTGAGAAACCAAAACAGAAACTTGCCAGATACATTCAAAACAGTTTGCCAGTCCTTGCAGACCTCGCAAAAGTGGACCCTGAGTGGTTCAACACAAGCGCATCTGAATAATGCTGCAAATTCAGGAAATGGGGAAAACTGGTAAAAGTTTGGGTGAACTTAACCACATAGCCACTCCTTATCCTGCAGCTATCTCCAGTTCTTGCAAAAATTGTGTTACATTCTGCCTTATGTTCAGCTTGAGTCATGTGAATGTTCACCATTGTATTTTCATGAAAGTGGCATCCTCCACTCTTCAGCTGTCTGCCTAACCTGAATCAATTTTTCTTAACACATAAACTCTGATGTGAAGGAAAAGATGGAACAGTTGCACAGTGCCTTTCTGGCTGCTAACGTCAAGAACCCTCTCTCTGGAAACACTTTTCAATACACCTGAAACAAGAAAGCTTATTGGTTTATTTTTACATTACCGTAATTTTGTCAGTCTTCCTTCTTTCTCTGTCAGTGTACCTTCCCCCACTCCTCTTTCCCTCTAGAACTGTGTGATATTCTGCAGTCCTTTAATGCATCTGCTGACTTGGACCCTAATCCACAAAAGCTCATGCCATAGTAAATGCATTAATCTTTAAAATACCACAAGAATGGTAGTTGTCATCCTAATACTATATCTTCCCCAACATGGATACAAGCTCGAAATGCTTTTAGAGTTACACTTTGACATCTTCTATAGCACGGATACTGTGGTATGCCTGGTATAACTGAATAGTGCAGTCTACACTCTTTAAAAAATTAAAGAAAATAGTGACACTATTGATGCAACCCCCTCAGTTGACCCAAGAGTTACAGATTAATAATGCAAAGGAAAATCTCTTTCTCTCTCCACTATGTTCTCATACTAGAAGCCTGAGGAATAGATTGTCTCTCCTTTAGTTTGAGCTGCGTTAGCAGGATTACTGAGGAAAAGAAGCCACGGTGGCTTCTTTGCCCTGCCCTGGGTGCACCAGTCTTATGATTTGCCTATTCAACCTCAGAGCATACAGACTGCTGTGCTGTCAAAACCCAGCAAGCTGCATGGCTTCAAAACCACCCCAAAACACATTGCTTATTGCAGAGTTCTGGGGAGATTTGGAAGCTGTCCCCCAGTGCAAACCTCAGTGGGTTTGGGCAAGACAGCCACCTGCATGCCATGAGGATAACTAGGCAAATCCATGTGGCACATGACCAATGTGGGCAGGAAAAAGAAGCCACCTTGACTTCTTTCCCTCAGGGATCATGCAATCCTGACTGGTGATTGCTTGGACCAATTTCTCAACCTGCATACTAATAAATATGATGATGTTTTCTGATTTCTAGTACACACTTCAAGGGATGATGATCCTTGACCCAGGAAATATTGACCTGAGCATCTCAGCAGCAGTGGACAGAAAATGAAACAATAAAAACCTCACAAACACAATGTTAGGGGATTAGGAGATATATTGCAATAAGAATTCAGTTCATCCAGTACAATAAATTAGGGCTGCAGCTCCAGTTACCTGGAAGTAAATCTAATTTAAGTTAATGGGTTTACTTGTGAGTACACAAGCAGAACATGGCACTGTTGAAGTGTCAGTCATTAGTTATTGCTCCTGCTTTGGACTGGCTAGAAGAACACAATGTAATGCCTCCATCTTCATTCAGCTCATCCATCATCATCCAGGGAAGCCTGTGCAATTTTCAGTGCATTTGTCCTAGACACAGCTGACATGTTTAGCTGATAAATCATTTTGATTCATTGATTAAGACTCTTTCAATCAACTTATAATTGATCAGATGGCAGTTGTTTTTTAATGGTTGCTATTTAATACAAGTACTTACAAAAGCCTTGGGTGACAGAGGCATTTCCCCTCCTCTCACCCAGATAAGAGAAATACACCTTCCAATATGATGCCCACTGTGACACATGTACCTAGAAGTGAATGACTTACTTAAAAAAATTAAAAAGACTTCTCCTCTAAGGACCAGCTTGAATGGAAAGTCTCTCAACCCAGGACTGGTATCAAGAATCCACATGGCTGGGAATTAGACAATGACATACCTCAGCAAGTGCCCCAGTCACAAAACTCCCACCCCGGGCTTTATCACTGCCACCTTCTTGTTCACACACCTCTCATTTTGGTCCAGAGGGAATGGTGGGTAAGAAGAAGGAGCAAAAGCCACTACTGCCTGTTTGCTCACTGGCTTTCTATCTGCCAAAAGGCAAGTAATAGCAATTATCAGGAAGAACAGCTGCAGCAACAGTTGGAAATAGTGGTATTGAAGAGGGAGGTACTCCACTTTAGGTTCTTGCCAAGATCTGGAACTAGCAATGTCTCAACGCATTTCAACATGCGGAGAATGACTTTTGAACTGGACCCTGTTCTCAGCAATTCCTTTCACTGCTGCTCATAGCCAACTTACTGGAGAAGACAATCATATTAGGGAAAGTTGAAGGCAGGAGAAGAAAGGGTAGGACTGACCTTAAGGGATGGACTGACTCCATAAAGGAGGCCACAGCCTTGAATTTAGAACAGCTAAGAAAGAATGTCATGGGCATCCTTGGAGGGCTTTCATTCATAGGGTTGCTGTAAATCAGAGACAACCCGAAAGCACAGAACAATAACATAGTCAACCCTCCCCTAGACATGTGCATGTCCTGCATAACCCCATTAAACCTTTAGACGTTAAACACAGAAATATCCACTATTCTGAAAGGAAGTTTTGAAAACTGATCTAAGGAAGGAGATCTAGAATTTCCTCAGGGTGGGATGGGGTAAAGTCAAATTATTTTGGGAGAGCACAAAGTGTCATGAGCTTGCATTCAGGGAAAAGGTAACTGAAACTCATCTGTGGGCAGCAGAATAACACCTAGGCTAGGTCAACCCACTTCCCTGTTACTAGAAAAAGTAAAATCAGCCAGAAAAGTAGAATGGAACAGCCTATAAAGCTATAATAAGTTAAGAGTCATAAGAAATGATTGTGGTCAGTATATCTGAATTCATCTATCATGTGACAGAAATGAAACACTGTACTCCAAAGAACATAATTGTGATACTGTTTGCTGGTGCAGGTTTTGAAATTAGAAGTGAGATACCCGGAAGCAAAATCCTCTTGTGCTGTTCTTTCCCCAGATCAGCAAGGGAGAGAAAAGGGACCTGGTATGGAAAAGTTTATTTCTCACCAAGTATAAACACTTTAACAAATAAGAATCAATGTGACAGATAGAGCCATCTTTTCACAACTAATAAAGGTGTGTGAACTTTCCAGAGTATCTCAAAGGCTATGATCTTGGCATTTTTAATTTTTATTTTTTTAAGTTTGGTTGTTCTGGGTGCCTACTCTTAGTATTTGCAGCTCCTGGCCCTAGTTTCTGTAGCCTAATAACATAACTTGAGCCAAGTCATCTAGCACATGCTCACACTGGCTAGCTTTCACACAGCCTACTTTATGACTGTCAGCTTTCAGCAGTCCGCACCACCACACCCTGCTTACAGTAGCGCTAGCAAAGAACTCTAGGGAGCTAGCTAGGATTAATTCTAAGAATAAGGTAACTAAACCATGTAACATTAAACACAGAAAGAGCCAGACAAGTGCTAGATTGCAAGGACAGGACCTCGAATTTGCAAAGTAAGGCTTTTAAGCCTGAGTCATAACAGTCCCACCCAGAGAACATCGGCAGACCATCAATATCACCTGAGGAGAGGTGCACTCATGAGGAGGGCCTTGCTCACAAGTATATCTTTACTCGCAAGCAGTTCTGAGACATGTCTGGCAGCTGACTGAGGCTTGGCCTTGTCACTCCCACACTCCCTGAGGCGAGTCGTCTGACTTTGCATG
Source organism: Varanus komodoensis (assembly GCF_004798865.1). Lineage (NCBI taxonomy): Eukaryota > Metazoa > Chordata > Lepidosauria > Squamata > Varanidae > Varanus > Varanus komodoensis. The sequence continues at coordinate 31,643,880 of NW_025335317.1, forward strand.
TCCTTGACTGAAACTTTTTCCAACATTTTCACCCTTTTTTCTGGATTTTGTGTCTCTGTTTTGCCTCTGTATTTGCATTCAGTATTTACATTTATATTTCACAAATATTTATAAACTGTATATTTCACAGACAACCATTTATAAATATATGTCACAAATAACAACAAAACCAACTTTTTTCCTTTAAGCAACAACAACAGCACTGTTGCTGGTGAACACCACGCTCTCCATTCCAGGGAGTTCTGCTACTGACCAAACACTCATGACTCATTTTTCCTTTCAGGATCACAGCCAGGGCACATGGCATAGAACAGGAAGTGAAAAAACAGAGTTTCAGTGTAACTCTTTGAATCTCTCCATGCAAGGTCTCTTGACTGTGGGCAATTCTGCAAACAACCCTGTACAAAATTCCAGTAGTAACAACTGCAGAGCCTTCAAGGTACCTGCACTCCCGTTGGTGCTACATATACAAGAGCAAACTCTGGTACTCCATGGGAATTCATCTAGATCAGCCTTTCCCAACTTGGTGCCTGCCCAGTGAATTGGTCCACAGCTCCCATCAATTCCAGCCAGCATGACCAGGCAATCGCAGCACAGCTGGAGGACACCAGGTTGGAGAAGGCAGGCTAAGAGCAATGGCTGCTGCCACAATCACGAACACGGATTAGCCGGGGTACGAAGCATCAGAATATATAGCATATCCCATGGAAATAAAGATTGGTAACCATGACAGAACAGAAAGAATTTATTGCTTCCCAGTCAAGGCACTGGATGATTCCCATATGCACACAATTCCTGCTCTTGGCCATGTAGCGTTGCTTAGTCTGGGCTGAGTCAGGAATAACCCAGAGAATAGGTCAAGGAAGGGAGGAACATAAACTTTCCCATTATTCAGTGACTTCTCATCTTTGTGCCTGAATTTCTTCACTCATCACTTCCCAGAGAAGCTCAGGAAAAGAGTGAACCGCAGCTGGGCATTTACAGTAAATTGCCCCTGTTCTTTCACTTCACCACCTCACCCCATTCTCTTTGTTCAGAATGCAGACAATTCAGAATAGCCACTGGAAATATGTGCCCATATAAGGCTGGCAGAGAGGATGACTGGAGCACTGCTGGGCTGTCCATGTGTCAAATGCCTTTGTTTACAGAGGGCACTCCCCTGTTTCAAGAGCTGTCCAATCCAAGTTCGGGTTAGATCTCCACCCAAACAGAGACCAGGGAGGGAACCTGAAGTTGACCACCCACAGTTCACACCTGGCCAGGCAACTGAATATTTATTTGTTTGTTTGTTTATTGTTAATTAGATTTATATCCCATCTTTTTTGTTTTTAAATAACTCAAAATAGTGCACATCATTCTTCTCTTGTTGCTCTCAGTCTTATCCTTCCAACAACAGTCCTGTGAGGTAGGTTGGCCTGAGAGTCTGTGACTGGTCCAAAGTCACCCCATTTGCTCCATGACTGAGTGGGGACTAGAACCCAGGTCACCTGAGTCCCAAGCCTGTGCTCTTAACCACTACACCACACTGGCTTGCTGGCACTCAGGTCACCAGGTCACAATCCTCCCCACTGTGGTGAGGAAATGTATTAACATCAAAGAAATTTGTAGATCTCTCTCTCTCTCTCTCTCTCTCTCTCTCTCTCTCTCTCTCTCTCTCTCTCTCTGTGTGTGTGTGTGTGTGTGTGTGTGTTGGCACATGCATGCAATTTTTATGCCAACCTTGCCCTCTTTCACCTTCCTTTTTGGTGCTGCCTAAGTGCCTGCCCTAAGCACTGGTTATGGCAGTTTAAAAAAAAACAATTTGGTACTGTGGCAGCTACATAAATGGTAGTGTATAAGAGGATGCATTCCAGTATTTTGCTGTCCTACAAGAACCAACAGGAATTCAAATGCCAATCTCTGTACCTTACATGATTCCAGTAGAGTTTAGGTTTGTGTGCTACAAAGATATAATGCAACTAAATCCTCTTTGAACACAGTTGAACAATTACGAGTTTCCCCAAAGAAACTAGGATTTTTATTATGAAAATTTTCCTCACTGAGGGACATCTTTTCAAGTTTCATTTGTGAAGAAAGGACCAAGAGAAATCATGCATATGATTAAATCTATCATAAAGTAATTTGGGGCACAACACTATGCAAATTTAGACAGACAACTCCCAGCATGCTCCAGGCAGCAAAGAAGCAGTTCATGTTAAGATAATGGGTTGGTTCCAAACTTAGCCATGCTTTGAGTAGACTCAGTGAAATTAATGGGACAAGTGAGGAGTAATTAATTCCCTCTGATTTTAATGGGACTCAGATACTCTAAACATGATTAAGTCTGGTTCCAATCCACTGCATTGAGGTTGCATGTTTTTATATCTCAGAATGATAATAGCATTATTTACAAAGAACAAAGAGTCACCTCTTTTGTGAAGCACACAGATGAGTGCCCTTGGCAGGCACACGCAGAATGCAAGGCCATTTCATCATTTATAATAGTCTCACGATGTATACAAAAACAATGAGCTGGTCAGGAATGTAATTGCTCCTGAGGAATCGTCTCATAAGGCCTGAGAACTAAGTGTAGGCTGCTAGGTAGAAGGGCGAAATCCAGGACCAACAAGGTGGCTTTCTCTGAAATGTGACTTATTGCATACACAGAGTCAATGCATAAATGAGAAGGTAGTGTAGGAAGGAGGGGTTCAGTTTTCTTAGGGAGCATTTTGGGAGAAGCTGAGACTGTACCAGAGGAACAGGTAGGTGCTCAGCTTTTAAAAGGAGGCAGAGTAGTCTTTAAACTGAACCCTGTGGGAAAGCAAACAGGAGCCAAGAGGCATTCAGTTTGGGTTGAACAGTCCTTTGGGGATGAAGATGAAAATGTTTCAGACAGTTCAAAGTAGAAAGGGCAGAAGCAGGTCATGAGCCCTAAGTGCTACAGCAGAAGATGCGCCAGTAGGGACATCTGGGGAGGATCACAGAGTTTAGCAATGGCGGAAGCCTCTGAGCCACGATGGGAGAATTGGAGTGCTTGGCTTAAAAGAGAACGTAGCTATCATGTGCATTATGGGAAAATGGAGACAACCAATGGGATGTGGTCATTTCTAGATAAGGCAGACTGGAGGAGATGTTGCTCTGTATTCTAGAGAGGGCACAGTACCAAACAGTCTAGAAAACCTAAAAAGAGGCAAATTCTTCCACAGAAGTGCTCTGGGTGACAATAACATACACTAAGCATAGTTAAGACAATTAGGACAATGTTCTCCTCCTCCAGACCAGAAGGCTCAACATGTTCTTGAGAGAGAAAATGAAAGCAGGGAAGCAGCCAAATGATGAAATGTTGTAATAACACGTGACTTCAATTGCCCTCATATGAAATGGAGAAATACATGACAAGTTCACATTTCTAAGTGCCCTAAATGACTGTGTCCTAGAACAGACAGAGCTGTTGGGCTGAAGAGGCAAACAGTGGTTGATTCCTATTTTTTAAAATGTAAACTCCAGCAGTTATCCACATCTGTCTCAATCTCTGGGCGAGACACAAAAGGTTATTTGGTACACAGAAGAAGTAGAGAGGAACTAGACAGTTCCTATATCAATAAAATGAATTATTATTATTATTACTTTCAGTTCTATACTGCTCCATAACCAAAGCTCTCTGAACAGTTTAAAACAATGGATAAAACAAAACAATACAATACAGTTCAAATACCATAAAAACAACATTGTTAAAATGAATTTAAAATAGCTAAAAATACTGTTTAAAAGGCCCTCCAAAGGAAAAGAATCATCTGGATAATCCCCTCAGCTATCCAGATCCTGGATAACCAAGATCTTTTTAGGCTTATGCACAAAGGGCTGTCTTGACCCAGCACTGAAAAAATGGCAGGCTTGGTGCCAGGTTGGCTGCAGCAGGGAAATTGTTCCAAAGATGGAGGGCCACCTTAGAAAAGGCCCTCCTGCTTGTTTCCACCCTCTGAGCCTCCAGACACTTGGGGGAAAGCCCCAGAGGTTGAGCACAGTGTCTGGGTAGATTGGGATAGGAAGAGGTGCTCTGACAGGTACTGTGGTCCCAAGCCGTATAGGGCTTTATAGATTAAAACCAACACCTTGAATTGGGTCTGGAAGCTTACAGGCAGCCAATGCAAACCAGCAGAACCTGTCTTATGTGTTCAGACCTATGGACCCAGTTATTAATCTGGCTTCTGAACTATCTTCAAGGGCAGCCCCATGCAGAGTATATTGCAGTAATCTCATTTAGAGATCACCAGGGTGTAGATGACTGAAACCAGATAGAGGTATAGCTGGGTCAACAGCTAAAGTTGGGCACAACTGGGAGGGATTAATTCCTCTCTGTTCACCCACACTGGTCTTGGTTTTTTAAGAGGTACCATATACCAGGATATAAGTGCAATCCTATGCACATTTAGGTAGAAACAGTCCTTCAGTTTCCAGCATTGCCTAGCCATGATGGCTGGAAGGGAATGTTGGAGTACTTGGACTTTTTTCCATCTACACCTGTGTAGGACTGCACCCCTAAAAGTGAGCAAAACAAAATTAGGTAGCTTTACCTAATAACTGGAGGGAATGTACTATCAAATAGTAGCATCGCATCTTCAGGAAATATAAATCTTTCTTCTCCCAGTACAATGGCTAAATTCATTCCTCAGAAAATCACTATCAGCCAGCTGCTTTACTCCCCCCCCCCCCACTCCCCCAGCCCTTCTTCATCTACCATCTAGCCTGATGAAGAGTTCTGGAGAACTCAAAAGATTGCGTACTGCCTAGTTGTTCCAATGCAGAGATCATCCTAAGGCAGTTTCTTCTTATTTTTCTTGTGGCCAGCATGTTTTTCATGGGACTCGGAAAATTTCAAATTAATGAATTCAACACCCCTAATTAGGGAGAAGAGGCCAAATAAAGATGCTGCCCTGACATGGACTATTGATTCATGTTGCCTGTGTTTCAGGGAAGTGGATCCTCTTATCAGAAGTGTGAGTGCATTATCCTACTCCAGTGGGAGTGGGGGGGGGGGGAGTGACTCTGGTGCATATTTTGGGGAGGCAGAGTTGGCTGTTTTATAGTGCTGTGTATGTATCCATAGCAACATATTTTCTGTTGCTCCATCTCCAGTGAGGTCTATGGTAAACTTGTAAAAGGAGAAGGGCAGCTGCACATTCCTCATTTGTTCCATTAGCAAAACTCCTCTCTGAGCCCAGACCTTTCCTTCTTGCCAAAGCAACCAAGACCCATGAGATCATCAGATTCTTCTCCCCCGCCCCACTACCCTTCTCCTCCCAAGCCCCACTCCCAGCCACAAGGTTTCCCAGAGAGGCTGTGAATGAAATCAAAGCAGAGTTGGCAGATCCCAGACAGTCTCGGCACTCCAGGCTGGATTCTTTGTACACAGATTTTGGGATACGGTATCAAAGGCACAGTGAAGCCTGGATTTTAGGGCCAGAATTGGAAGCTGCAGAGTCCAGGGGCTCCCCAAATGATCACTCAGGGAGAGGTGATGAACACATCAGAAGCAATCTCAGCATCGTACTTGCACTCAGGCTGGTGCTATGATTTAAGTGAGATTAAAAGGCAAAAATTACACATGCTCAGAGGTTTTTTTTAAAATCAAAGTTAGTAAACAGTTGGTGTTTATGATGATGATTACATTTATGTATGCCCTGCCTTTCTTCCTCTTGCAAGGAACCCAAGGTGGCTTACAAGGTTCTTCTCTCCGTGTTATCCTCAAAACAGCCCTGTGAGCTGGGCCAGGTGGATGGTCTGCGAGTGGCCTGAAGTCACCCAGTGACCTTCTGGATCTTGCAAGCCCCAGACTGGCACGCTAATTGCTCTCTTTGCTGTTCTAGCACATATGGAATGTCAAAGCAATTTTAAAGCATGGAGTGTCAGTTGGAGGGGGACAGAAAAGTTAGCAGGCACTTCACGGCTGAAGTAATACACAGGGTCATTTAATGTGACTAAGCTACACCACTGACAGTTATAATTTGGCAAGCTATATGAAACTGGTAGAGGAAACTGCTATGGCCTCTGTTAGTAACTAAACCTATACAAAGGGCATAGACAGTAGACAGATATGGAATAACTGGAAAACCCTGACACGGAGAGAACCAAGTAAGCTCAGATAATTGTACAGAGTGAATTATCCAGATAATTTAAGATAATTCAACATGGTAGCAACAGTACATTTCCCCCAAATATCTGAAGTGCTGTGTATGCACATTTGTGTGGATTACAGTAAAACCAGAGAAGCAGTGACACTTCACACTGTACTTGAAAAGACAGATACCTCACCTTATTCAGTGCCCCAAGAACATTGCACAGGCCCCCCTCTTGCAACTCCAGAGAATCCCAACAATGCCTGCCTTTGATTTTCTTCCCTTCCCTTTAGCTATGTCAAAAGGTACTAGTGCACCCCGGTTGTGTTGGACCACAAGTCCCATAATCCCTAACAGTTTACCATGCCAGCTGGCATTGTGATCCCAAACATCTGAAGGGCAGCAGGTTTCCTTCCTCAGGCCAGGTTACTCATAATTAAAAGATGGGGCTATTGGGATTCTCCTCCCATGTCTGTCAGATGTACCTGGGATGCAACAGCAAACCTCGGCTGAACCTTTTTCTCCCTCTGATCATGTAGTTTATGTACCAATTTTGTGATCATGGGCAAGACATCATTTCTTTTGCCACCAAAGCTCGCAATCTGAAAAATGGGTGCAATAATTCGACATACCTGACTGAGCAGTGAGACCAAACAACATTAAGGATCATATATTTTTGGCAAGCTCAACATGATATAAAGAAGCAGTTATGAAGTAATTAATATAAAATTGGTGTAGGAACAACATGCTAATGCAATGTTCCACTCTAGACAATGATTCAGTTTGGCATGGTTTAAATGCAAAGTTGTGAACCTGATAATAATAGCAAAATTATTCCCTTAAGATCGATGCTGTAAAAAACAATGAAATGAATTCCAGGAGTTCAGAGTGAGGAACCAAGGGCATGACTACATTATAGTTTTAAATCAATTTAAAGCCTATTTAACAGTTATGGCTCACAGCCAAGGAGCCTGGGAATTGTAGCTCTGTCAAAGGCCTCAGAATCTCTAATGAAGGCTGCATTCCCTGGCATCTAATGCAGTATTTCTGGCAGGGACTTGGCAATAGTTTAACACACTCTTTGGAGTACTGCACCCTGGTGTATGTATGAACACACTTCATTCAGCAAACCCACCAGTACAACCTATCTCCAAAAACCTCTTTCCTCGCCACTGCCTGTCCCGGATGAAGAAAATATTGGAGCCTTGATATCCTGCTTTGCAATGTGCAAAGAGCTGCTAGTCAGGGCAATTTGGTTGTCTCTTCTAGCTTGGTAAGAGTGTCTTTCAGTAGATACCAGAGAGAGAAAGAGAGAGAGAGAGTTTATCTTCTGTGAAATTTCTGTTGGCTAGATAAAACAGTACATACGTACAAACGTATATCATTCAAATAGGATCAGAGAATGACAAAACTTTGCAATGATAAAATAAGGCAGGCACATTACTACATACACAGAATCAGGATTATTAGAAGTGCAACAGAAATAACAGCTAGCATATTTCTTAACATTCATCTTCTATTCTTCTCAGCCAAAGTTCTACTTCTCGTCACTGAGATTTTGTCATTGTCTCTCCAGCAGAGGTGGCTGGCAAAACGAAAGCAATCATGTTTCCTAGAGTGTTCATTCCCCTGGGATGTTTCTTCTCAACTAGGTAAAAATTTTACCTGGTACAACATCCTACTAAACATTCTCTTATCATAAAATGTATCTACTCGTATGTGCCATGATTCAAATGCAAGTTTCAGGCATAATCATAGCCCCTGAGCACACCTCCTTGATTTAACTCTAAGGGCACGATCAAACGGGGATATCCGTAACACTCCAAACTCAAAGGATGACGGGCTCTGTGTGCAGGACGGAAGGCACGATGAGGCAAGCTTCACTTTCCCAGTGCTCTTGCCCTACAAGTTATCTAGATGAGTGGATTTCAATCTTTCCACAGCTGGGGACCAGCAAAAACAGGAAGACCACCTTGGGGATGGCTGAGGCAGAAACAAAGAGCACCATACACATAATACAGTATTCTGTGTATTAGTTTTCAAACACAATAGGAGGGGAGGGGAGGGGAGGGGGAAATTCTCCAAAACAACCAGCAACCGAGTAACAAAAAATGGCAACAAAAGACCAAAATACCGAAATTGGTGCAGCATGGCTCCTGGCCAGCTCCCACTGAGCCTTCTCTCCCCTCCCCAACCGCTCCCTCCCCGGGGCACCAGCCCCCCCCCCCCCCCGTGAAGGCCATGCCAACCAAAGAGGAGGTAGCAGAGCACAGTCAGCCCCCGTGCCAGCCTGCAGCCAATTGGCTCCTCCCCCCAGCCCCCCGCAGGCTGGTGGTTGAAAGCCACTGGTCTAGATGACCCATTTCAGCCACCTAGTGGTGGTGCTGCACGGTCTTCCGGCAGCCCCAGTCTCCCCTCTACCGCTTTCTTACGACCTCAGAGAAGCAGTCAGCACGGTTTGTTCATGCTGCTGCAAGAAGAGGGGATCCTTCCGCAGATTCCCAGCTCCAGAACTTTTTCCAGCCTCAGATCTGGGAATCTAAAGAGTCCTGTGCCTGAGGGTTTGGGTTTTTTTCTTTTAAATGCATCCAGGCAGCTGATTACAGAGGCATCTTGTGCAGGTGCAGCTCCTAAAATCAAGCTGTTTTCTTCTGAGCAATATCCAGTCAACCTCTGCCCCAATTCTGAGAACACAGTTTGTGCTTCAAACTGGTTTGTAGCACATATAATTACTGTAACTTCTGGGTAGCACACACAGAAGATAATGAAGAATATTCCTCTGAAATAAAATGAATTCTTATCAATAATACACATTACTTTGAAAATTCCATCATGCTACCCTATCAGAGTAACAATCTATAATTAGGAACTTCACCACAGTGAAACTAAGCAGCAGTTGCTTTTGTTTCTATAGTAAGCTATTTTAGTGCTCTTATGCTTGTCCAAAGATATTTTTGTGCCCTTAAAATGAGTCTCTACTTGTGTGCTGGAAAGTTTGATCTATCAGCCAAATGAGATTGCATCACCTGGATTTAATCCAATGTAGCCCTGCCAATACATATGGTTCTGTGCATATATATATATATACACACACACACACATACATGGACAGCTCCAGGTTGGTCTGAGCCCCTGAGCAAAACGACCTGGGTGCCTTTCCTCCCTCAGTGATGTGACTCTGCCTCCTCACTCTTTTGTCACTAGCTGCCAATCCTCTTTTTCTCATCATTGCTACCACTTGCTTACACACTTAACTGACAGGCACGGAACATGGGAGCAAGCAGGCCGGGGCACCCTCTGTGCCTCCTTCGCACCACCATTGTCTGGGTCAAAGCAAGAGACAGGTAAATTAGCAGTTTGCAGTAGTGAACACTAGCGAGTGCCCAAACAGGCCTACTTTTGACACTGGTTCTGATCTCTCTCTCTCTCTCTCTCTCTCTCTATTTCTCTGAGCCGCCTTTAGGGCTTGGCAGCAATTGCTTCTCATAACTGGTTCTAGGGCACACTCCTGCGCCCTGGGCCCCTCCAGATGGTTCATGCTGCAAGTCCAGTCAGCCTCAGCAAGCACAGCCAACAGTCAGGAATAAAGGTCCTTGTAGTCCAGACTCTGGTGGAGGACAGGGTGAGGAAGACTGACTGGTGGGATCCTTCCTAGATAACCCCTGACTTATACTGCACTTATACCACCAGGTGTCAGTGGTCTTTATTGCATAACCTTAGGATGAATCTGGTCTCTGAAAGGACTGAAAACATGAATGAATCCAGGTGGCAGAGTTTGCTTGGGGGTACACAGCCCCCAGTTAACAAAAAACAAACAAACACTTGAATGAGTTTAGAGCTGTCCAATGCTTAAACAACTCCTGCCACCTGGTGGTACCCTGAGGGTTAATTAAAGTGGGTTCTATTATGTTCTGACTGACCCATTGTCTCTTCTGCGACTCAGTTCAGACAGCATAATAACCCATACTCAGGAGCTGAATATGAATGAAGTGTGCGCTGTAGGATTGTTGCTGACAAGTGGGTTACTGTGCTGTCTAAACCCAGCTGAGATAACAAACCAAAGTTCACAGCCCAACAACAAGCTATGGGCTCTCCTCATGGGTTCTTTCTTTCTTTATTTACAAATACTGTATTTATAGGCCACCTATAATTGTGGAGGCCTTCCTAGGGGGCTTACAATGCACAACATACTAACAGGGTAAAAACAAATTAAAAACCATTTAAAGTGTAATGAATTAAACAGCTATAAAAACAGTTAAAAAGTGCCATAGCATACAGGCTAAACATTAAAAATTTCCTTAAAAGATATGTTCATGGTTCATGGGTGACAAGCAAGGTTTGTTAGCACAGCTGCATTCAATGTGGGATTTATTTATTTTTTATTTTTGTCTGAACCCTGTCCCCATGGCAGGAGGTGGGAATAGCGAAGAGTTGTTTCTAACCCTCTCCTGGTCTTTTCCCAGATTAAGAAGGATTCGTCCAACTATGAATTCCCAGGGAGACCCATCATTTCTCGTTTCCCTTAAGGCCACAATGCTGTGGCCTTCCAACATTCTCTGGGGCCCACAGGATTATCTGGAGTCCCACCTCCAAGGTCCAGTGAGCTGGGGCCCTGAACATGAAGCTCCTGCCCCTGCCCCAGTGCAGCACTGGCCGCCTCTCCAAGGTCACTGACAGTGGGGACCGGGACTGCCAGAGGGCAGGAATGGGAGGAGAATGGGACGGATGGCTTTTGCCCTGCCTAGATGGCACCCCAGGCTTCTTCGCCCCACTGCTCACCACTTCCATCTAGCTAGCCCAAAATCAACTGTGTAGATGAAATGAGCATGAACAAAGACTGCGGTGCCTGTGCTTCACTCTGCGCATCAGATGCATCTCAGCCCCCCAGTTTAGAGGTGCACATGCATCCAGGATGGGGGGCACCGGATTGTGCTCTGACCAAATTCCAAATGCAATCCTATGCTGTCGCAGCAAGGCTAATTGCTACTGATAGATATATCCTCCAGTGATTTGTTGCTTTGTCCTACAATAGTAAGTGAGGAAAATGTATTGCTGCGCAATTTTCAGTTTTAATGTTACTCTGGAGTATTAGCAGCCCTCCATGCCCCTTTCTCAAAGGGACAAAATACAGAAAGGGTAATGCTTGGTTCAACTACACATATACCAAAGCAAGCAAACAAACAAACCTCAAACCCAAAACAGAGCAAGAAGGTTGAGAGGCCTTTATCTTACTAACTGTAGTTGCCAGGACACAAGCAGGCCCTACCCCCATCCTCCTAAAATGTTTGCGAGGATCCAAAGAGCAGTTTAGGTGCATGCAAGGGCACTGTGTCTGCCTACCTACCTAGAATTTATAGTGCATTTTTTTCTTTCAACAGCTGACCCACATGCCTATTACAAATTGCTTTTGAAACTGCACTAAGTTTCAAAATCAGGTTGCTACTAAGCATTGAGCCTGCTGATTGAGAAAACAAGTCTATGGCCCTCTTGACTTTGCCTTTTCTGGATTTTGGTCATTGCTTAATCGTTGCTTAGAGAAAACATGCAACTCCTTCCCTCTCAGTTAAAGTGAACACCCATGGAAGGAAATTCCCATCTAGTGCTTATCTGAATACTGAGCTTCTCCTGATAGCAAGAAAGGGAGGAAATGTCATTGTATTTGCATAATTTATACACAGAAAAGGGAACTGGTGGCTGGAAAATAAGATGTAGGGACAGCTGCTCAGGGCATCCACTTCCCTGTTTAACCAAACACTGAGCAGTTTCAACAGGGCAATATCATGAGGCTGCAACATGAAGGAAATTGCAGCTTCAGTAGGCTTTTCATGATTGACAGAAGTGGCATTTCCAGGAAAACTTCCACTTAGGAGGATTTCCCACCCACCCACAGCAACTGGTTCATGCAAAAGGAAAGAGAAGCACTGGCTATAATTAAAATAGAAAAAGCACAGAAGAGATTCCCCAGAAGTTCCGGTTCCTGAAAATGCCCTGGCTTTCCTCAGAGTCTATTTGTAGTATCAGAAGCGCAGCCTCCCTGAGGGACTCGGCGACATGCCCTTTTTGGAAGCAAAGTGCTCAGATGCCAGACTGAATCAATCATATTCAATTTCTCTATATTGTGCAGAATGTCCATAGTGCTTCATAGACATTATTTCAGTATTTCTTATAAACCCCTGTAAAGTGGAACAGTATTAGGATTCATGTCCTCTGGGGGAGGAGGCAGGGAAGTGTGGTGGTGAGAGGCACAGCCCAGCTAGGTATGCCTGACTGTCTTGTTAGTGTATAAAGCACCCAGGGCAACTGTTGGCCTTCCACCTCCTCTTTAAATTAATCCCATCAGAATCCTATCTGGTTTGGTTTTCCTGTGGGATGACCCTTGCCAGGAGGAAAACAGGAAGAGTGTGACCTTGATCATTCTCCCTGATTTCTCATTAGCTTTCAGAACCTCCAGCCATTATATGCTTCTGGGACAACGGTACGGGTCAAGAGTGGGAGGCACTGCAGTGCAGTGGTTTTGTCCTACCTGGTTGGACAGTTCTAGAAGGTGGTACTTGGGGGGTATTGCTTGGCATGGTAGATTCTCCATGGTGTTCCATGAGATCAGTTTTGTCCCCCACACCATTTAACGTCTACATGAAATTCATAAGCCTGGTCATCCAGAGTTTTGAATGAATTGCCACCATTATGCCGATGACACACAGTTTCATTTCTCCTTTGCATCTTCCTCAGGTGAGGTTGTGGATGTCCCTGGCTGCAACAATGGAATAGATAAGGACTAACAAAATGAAGCGCAACTTGGACAAGACCGAGATGCTATTAGTGGACGGTCTTCCTGACCAGATGGAAGTGCTCAACCTGTTCTGGATAAGGCTGCACTCACCCTGAAGGAGCAGACTCAAAATCTGGGGATTCTCCTAGAACAATCATTGTTATGCAAGGCTCAGGTGGCCACTGTGACACAGAGTACCTTCTACCCACTTGGGTTGGTGGTCCACCTGTACCCCTATCTGGATAGGAAAAAATCTGGCTTTAGTAATCTATGCTCTGGTAACCTGACATTCTCTTTAAGTGAGCTTGAAGAAGATTGAGAAGTTGTAGCTTGTGCCAAATGTGCTGACCAGATTGCTAACAGAGACAAGAAGGTCTGAACATATAATACCAATTCTGGCGCACTTGCACTAGCTGCCTGTATATTTCCAAGTCAAAGTGCTGTTTTTGTCCATTAAAGCTTTACATGGCTTGGGACCATAATTCTTGAGAGAGGATTTCTTCTGACACTAATAATCTAAGCTCTTCCGGGTGCCTCCTCTAAGGGGGGGTTAGAAGAGAGCAACAAGTGGGAGGACCATTTTGACGGCAGTTCCCCGATTATGAAATGAATTCCTCAGCAAGGTCATCCTGGTGTGAACATTGTTATCTTTTTGGTCCCAAGTTAAGACTTTCCTCTACATTCGGGCATGTGGCAGCATATGATACGATAAGGTTTTTTAATCAGGTCACAGGATTTCTTATTGCTTTTTTAAAAAATTGCTTGCAGATGTGTGTGTGTGAGAGAGAGAGAGAATTTATCTGGAAACTGTTTTTATAGTACATACAACATTGTATGTGTAAGGTTTTCACCTCCATATGAGAGCTCATATGGGAAACTCTCAGAGAGCTTTGGCTATTAGGCAGGACAGAAATGTAATAAATTAAATGCAATAGAATGATAGTTGGATTTGACATTGTACTTGCCATTCTGTCTGTATTTTAATGGCTTTTTATTTTAAAAATGAGTTGTTTTGATTGTTCTAAAGTGTTTATCACTATCTGTAAGATGGAAGTAGAGTAGAAACATGTTTCGGTAATTTTCAGATAAGGTTTTTATACCACCACTGCCCTGCCTCCTTTACATAAGTTTGCAGAGTGTCCATACAATTAACTTGCAGTGTTCTCACTTCTCTCTTCTTTTTATTACCACAGAAAATCTGTTAAGGAATATTTGAATGTGCTGCATAATATTTTCAGATTGGTAGTTCTAGCAGGCCTCTGTCTAGAAGCACCTTAAGCAAATAAGAAGTAAAGATTGCTTATTGGTCAAAAGAAAAATGCTAAGATTCATAGGGCAATGCAAAGGTTGCAAAATGCTTTCACAGAATTTTATTACCTTTGAGTTGGCTTAATAAAGGGGTTACACTAAACTGTGGATTTTAGCGTTTTCCTAAATATCTAAACTAGTCTTATCATTACACATGACAACAGAAATGAGTGGAGCTGAGCCTCCTTCATCATAACCTCTCACATTCCAGTCCTTCATCGATTTTCCCCCAATCTACAACTCATTTTGGGTACCAGAAGCAGGCTGAGAGAAAATTGCCTTAAGCAACGAAACAGGAAGGGGTTTTAAAAAAAGGCTTTCTTTATTCTTTCTTCTTATGTTAAAGTTTAGCCTCATTTCACACTTTCTGACCAACTTCACACACAAGGGTCTAGGTGTACCCCACAGCCATTTTAGAATGCAAGTGAGTCAACTGTTGGTTGCTACATTATATCCAAACCCCCAAGCAGTTGAGCCAGGGATTACATGATGCCTAAACCCAGCCACTTTATGTTAAATATGAGTCAAACATCCCACAGTTAGCCTACAGTCAGTTGTTAGTGCCCACAATTAACCTATTGGCTTGATTCACATCTAATGATAACCCAGAGTATGAGCCAGTTTGCCACCCTCAAGATGCCACAATGTGCACTGGCTGCTGTTTTGACTATGTAAGTCCCATGCAGTAATTGCCATGGCTTTTCATATTGTGTGAATCCAGGCAATAGGGATTGTTCGAGGATTAAACAACCCTCACAAAATCCATGGCTTGTTCAAAGGGGTTTTTTTTTAGGGTTATCTAACCCTCCGTTAATCCCTGCTTCAAATGCCATGATATGTAAAGGCAGGCCAGGTGCTCTAAGCCATGCAGTTGGGAATGAAAGGGGCAATTCATCTTGGCGCACATTCCAGGGTCAGGCAGATGCAGACTCATCAGATGAGAAGAGGCCTTGAAAACTGGCGTCCTCAAGCACTGAAAAGCAAGAAGTGGCGCTTATTTCACTGTCACCCTCCCCAGGTATTCTCAGAGGCAGACTCGGAGAACAGTCAGGATCTACAACTGCAGGAAGGGAACATGGGAGAAAAACCTCAACAGCCAGCCAAGCCTGGTATGACTCTTGACCTTGCGATGTGGCATTGGCAGAGATGGGCCAGCCAACTAGAAGGACAGCAGATAGAAAAGTGGCTTGCCTACCTCCGAAAGGGCCCTCCCAGAGGAAGAGGCCCAAAGGCACTCAAAAAGAGGGCTTGCTAGATTGGGTTCAACAAACCGCTCAGTGCTCAGAGACTTTGATAGAGACTGTGCTTACTGGATGTACCTTTATTCTCTTTAGAGAATAAACAGTTTTTGCAAAGGGATGCCCTGCGCTTTCAATATGCAAAGGAGGAAACCTATCTCCCATCACATGCTGGACTAACAGGTTGTGTGAACTAGGTATTTGGGTTTCATCTGTGCTGAATATGGGTTGTCATAGAATCCTGGGTTGTTATCATATCTACAACCCGCATCAGGGTTTAACTAGATTGGCTAAGCACAAACAACCAAGTAAATGAACTCATAGTTGGGAACTCTGAGTTGTTTGTGGTTCTCAACCCATAGACAACCTTAGTGTAAACCTTGCATGTCATCTAAACCCATGATTCAACAACAGTCCACAATGTGATGAAGACCTATACTCTGTGCATACTCTGGGTTGCCATTGCATGCAAACCAAGCATGGTACCTGGCTTTGAACATTATATAGTAAGCTGCAATTGGTCTCATCAGGAGCAAAATATTCAAAAAGGGTGAGGAATGCACAGGAAATTATGGGTAAATTATGTGAATGGGGCAACCATAAAAATAGAGCTATCTCATATCAAGTCCCATCTGCTCATAGTAGTTTGACTATAAATTTAGAAGCAACTTTTAATTCAGGGCCTCACTGATTTATAGCTCAGAGACCATGAATGACTTTACTGAGCACATGCATTTCTAATTACCTATAGTGTAGGGACTAAGGGTTCCCAGGAATGCATGGCTGAACAGAGTGCAATTTGCCCTCCTCCCAATCTCTCCTTCCTACACTCAGCTGCTTTATGATGCCCTCCCAGCCTTGACTCATTTCTGGTATCAAAACTGGGTTGGATGAAAATAACTGAAAAGCAGCTGAGCATAATGAGGTAAAGCAGAGGAACGGTGGATTTCACTTCCTTTTCTATGGACCACATGACTTACTTGTTTCTGTTCATTTGAAGTGAAATAGAGCCGGACATGGCCAGTTTGGTTTCCCAGTCTGGAATCTGGGTGTGCCTAGGTTTCCTTAAATTTTTTTCCCACTCATATTCCACCACTGTATGCCTGGTCATAGAAACAGTAGCCAACCGAGAGTGGTTTAGGATGCATTTAGCATGGAGAGGAAGATGTCATCACTGGTATTTTCTGATCCTCTTTGACTCATCAGGAGGAACCACAGAGTAACTTCCCAAGCCCGTGCTTGAGCAAGGAGCAGAGGTGACTCATTTAGATTCCTCCTGCTCCCATACCTGACCATGTGTGGTCATTGAAGGGCACCACACCTCCTTAGGGGTACCAAATGGCATATGCTACAGATTAGCCTTCCCCAACCTGGTGCCTTCCAGATGTGTTGACTCACAAACCCCATCATCCTGAACCAACACGGCCATTAGTCATGTTGCTTGGGGATGATGTGAGTTGGAGTCCAGCACAACTGTGGTGCTCTGGGTAGGGGAAGACTGCTCTAGACATTTCAGCAAGCAACATCTAGAGAAAAAAATCTCATTCTAAGGGAACGCCTTTGCAAGCTCCTGTGGAAGGTGTCAGAGCCCTTGCTTTCTGCCTGAGGAAAAGGCACCTGCTTAGTCCCAGGCACTACAACATAAGGAAACATAACCACATCTACACTGAGCCACGTGAGGAGAGACGGAGGGAACGGGACACCAATCTACTTAGGCCTTGTCATCACTTTCCTTCTCCCGGGCTTTTCTGCAGAACACACTGCTGCCTCAGCTGACTGGAGCAGATGTTTAGAATGGGCAGCCGTCGCTGACTAGCCCATTTGCTCTCTGTGGCAGCCAAGAAAATGTCTGTTCTGAGAAGCAGCTCTCTGGGAGCTTCCTGGAGGAAAAACACACACACATGCAAAAATGTCTTGACATTTTGGAAGAACGTTTTAAACAAAGACTGGTTCCTATGGCAACAGGAATGACAGGCATGTAATTCCTTTCTCCCCTTCTCCCTGCCGCCACTGCTTCCTCTCCAAACTGGGGATACAGCCAAGGAGGAGAGGAAGTAATAACAACTCCTCAGATCCCTGGCAGGGAAGGCAGCCAGCCACTCATGCAAGCAGAATTGCCAAAACAACTATGCTAAATTGGCCTGCCTAACTGACCCTAGCCTGACAAGCATGAGAGAAACTGGTCAGGGGGTGAGAAGAAACTAGAAACAGAGAAACAGAGCGAGTCAGAAGGGGTCTCCCTAGCCATCTAGTCTGACCTCCAGCACCAGCCAGCTCCGCTCACGACATGCCCACCATGTGCACGTCCAGCCTATCCTTGAACACCCGCACTGATGGGGCCTCAACGACCTCTCGTGGAAGCCCATTCCACACCCTCGGGGTCCTGACTGTCAGGAAGTGCTTCCTGGCATCCAAATGGAACATTGGTTCCCTGAGCTTAGCTCTATTGGAGCGCGTCCTGCCTTCCTCTGCAGGGGAGAACAGGTATCTACCCACCTCCGTGTGACACCCCCTCACATACCTGTATGTCGCCAACAAACTAGGGGTGGTTCCAGACTGACAATGGGTGCTTTGTAGCACTACCAGTCCGAGGCATGGTGAAGTTTTTCCATCATTTCCTGCCCTAGTGATTTTTTAAATATAAAGAAAGAAGATGGAAGGAGACTGTGGAAACACAGGATAGTTACAAGTGGAAGATTTGGACCCCTTTAAAATTCTATAAAAGAGGCACAGCCATTACATGATAAGAGCCTTAAATAGCTGAACACCTGCCCTGGAGGAGCGATACTGGAATGTCCATTTCTCAGAATACTGCTTTCATGTCTGATCCACACTGAGCAGTTAGTTAGGAGGCATAATCTCCACTCTTGCTGCTTCTCCCTGCCAAGAAAAGCTAGTTTGGCTCCTTCTTTGATGCCTGTCTGCCAGCAGGCTGGCATTTTTATTCAGGCAGACCATTGGCACGTGACCTATCTGTTGTCAAATGGAGGTTTCAATTGGCTTGGTGCTTCTGAATTCTTTTATTTTTGCATTTTCCATTGCACTGTTAATTAGTCTGTTTTTATGTTATATGTTAATCAAGAATTTGTTTTCAATCATATTCTGTGGTTAGACACCATGAGCACCTTTTAAAAAAATAAAACACAACAAATCAATAAGTGACATTCCTGTGAGGCAGAAATCAGAGGTAACAGTGTGAGTTTATAGAATATCTGCCTTTCAGAAAACAAAGCTGGGCATTTGTTAAAGCCACATTGGTGATGAAAAGAAGGCAGCAACAAAGCTAGAGATCCTTACATCCAGCTTGTTCCACGGAGAGAAAGGTCACTTTTCAGATGTTAACTTTTCCTCTGAAACTGCTGTCCAGAGCTAAAGAAAAACACCCATAGAACAGCTATTACAAAGGTAAATTCACACACCAGCCTTGTGGATTTGTTTTCCAGTCTGTGCAGATTGCCCACTCTTGTTTGGATTGGACATAGGCAAAAGGTTTGTGCGCATTGCTCTTCCCTGGCCTGAGAACAATTTGCCAACGCAGACACTTCATCTGGTGCTTCCAGATGAAGCTTTCATTGTGCAATCACCCTGCCTCATTCATGGGATTTTACAAGGGATGTAGGCATGGTTAGCCCCCTCACCCCCGAATTTGCAACCATCCTGCTCCTTCTTACTAGGATAAAAAATCGTTAAAGAAGAAAAGATGGAAGAGCTACGTGAAGCCTTTTGATTGTTAGTATTAGGAACCCTCCAGCTGTAACCACTCCTAGTTCGCTGGATTTCCTTGGATGCTATTATGCCTGTCCTACTCATTTGTATTCATAGTGCGTTGAATGGTGGTGCACACTGGTATGCCATATGCACATTCAATATTTGGGCGAGGGAGAAAAATAAGGGCCATAAATGCAAAGTAACTAAGGGTACCAAGCCAAAGTCAACAACTCCATCTATTGGTAAAGGAGGTGTAAGAAAGCAAAGGTCAGGGTCAACCCCACGGAGCACAGACCTCTAGACTAGCAAGCCATCTGCAGGTCTTATGCAGCTAAGAAACAGCTGAGCATTTGGAAAATTCCCTTCACAGAAGGAAACAGGCTTTTCTCATTGTGCATTACCAACTGGCTCTGCTCCCCAGGGAATGCAGTATCCCCTCCCTTCTGCCTTCAGGCCTCTTGGGCTCTCTAGCTTGGCACCTTTCCAGAACAGGTTTGTTCTGATTCCATTCAGGTTGAGCAAGAATCAATGACTCCTCCTATCTGCCTATAGGGTCCTTTGGAGCTGGTAACAGGAGGAGGAGAAGAGAGGCTGTACGACTGGCAGTCTTACACAACTAAATGTGAGCCCTGCTTCCCAGCAATCTGTACTTAACCATATACACACCTGTTTTATCATCAGCATGTACACACCCATCATGCACGTACAAACCCATAAATCCAGCACACATACTATGGTGACTCATCTCACATAGTTCTCAAATTACTACACTGGCGTGCAGGAACTACATTCCATTTTTACTCTTAGGGGATCCTCTGTTTACTTTTATTCAAAGGTGCTGCAGAATAGTTCCTAAACAAAGGCTCTTTTGAATTTCTCCTTCATCGTTCCAGCAAATAGTAGTCACTTTGCTTATATACTTTAACGTGTAACATGATAGTTTATCATTATCCCAATTTTACATGTGGGAAATAGAGGCTTAAGTATACTATATTTCATCCTATCCACCAGAAACTTAAGTATTTTTGGTGGCCTTCATGTTACTGTTGTTCAGGTGCAACACTGCGGAACGTAAGTACATTTGCTTTAAGTCCTTGAAAGATGACTGAAGATGAGGGTTACACATTTATGTAATTTAAAAGAATGCCAGTTCCAATGACTTCACAAGGATAGGCAGTATAATCCCCATAATCCCTTACCATTGACTACAGCTGATGGGAGTTATGCTCCAAAACATCTGAAGGCCATTTGAAGATGTTGCCTACCCTGAATAATACACAGACCACTCCAATTCCAGCTGCTTTTGCCTTTGTTTACCCAGTAAATGTCCTGGAAAATTGATTGCAGGCACCTCTTCAGGCTGAGATTTGCTTCAATAACTGTGACCTTTTCTTTTGTCAAGTGGTTAGACTGAGCCACTGGGATTCCTTCTGTAAATGTCCAGGTTTGTGTAAGAGGTCATGGTGATTTCTTTCTCTTGTTGATGTGTTGTGTCATTTCTATGTCCTGGTGGCATTTCCCTATGGTACCTTTAGCTTCCTGAAAACATGAAGAGAATCAGCAGTTCAGTTCTAAAGTGTTTGTGCTTCACCACAGCATCTCTGATCTTTCAAACCCACCCATTTTACCACCTTCAGTATGGAAACACCATAGAATCCTGTAGAAAGAGCAGTCACAAAAGTGGTCACACAGTCATCTGTTCTCTATTCCCTCAGCGCCCTCGCAACACACTTGTTAGCACCCACCTATTCCTACTGAACAAGTAATTTATTTTATTTATTATTTATTTATTTATTAAAACATTTTTATGCCGCCCCATTCGCCGAAGCCTCGGGGTGGCTTACAACGTCTCGGGGAGGCTTACAACCGCCCATCTCCCTGTTACCTTTTGGAAGCATGGAGAAAGTGGGTAAATGCACAGAGGGAGAAGGTGGGAATCACAGCAAAAATGCTTATTAATATTTAACAAAAAATCCTTTTGGGGCTGGAGTGGCTACAAAATGTTGCAGAGATGAAAGGATACTTGAAAGGGGGAAAAGGGAATACCCAGCTCAAAACCTCCCCGGACCAATCAGGACAAAGCTGTTGAGGTCCATAATCAGCAATTACATGAGGAGATTTCACTTGTATGGGCTGCCAGGAGGCATGGCAAGAGTAGGAGGATGGAGCAGGGAAGCTGTGTTGCCATGGGAACCACCGGATTATCTGACTGGTAAGCTTGGGCAAAATTCTACATGCTGTGGAAACTGCTCTGGTTTGTTTGCCATGACGTGTAAACAGAGCCAATAAGAAAAGCCATGGGGATATAGGCTTTGAGAATTTTCCTACAGAATCCAACATACACATGGTATCTCAAGATGCAATTCCAGGCATATTTGGACAGGAAAAGGTCCTACAACTCCCAGCATATTCCTGGCAGCTGGGGAATCGCGGGAGTTCCAGGACTACTTTTCCTGCTTAAACAGGTGTAGAATGATGCCCTGATGTGTTCTAATCATAATAAGGGGCATAGAGACCATCATGTTGAAGCTGTAAGCCACTCTAAGAGTCTCTTTGGCTGTGGAACAGCATAAGAATACTCTGAATAAAGAAAGAGCAAACTCTCACCATCCCAACATACCTGGAGGACTCCAGGATGGGGAAGGCCAATTGAAGGGGGATCAGGGATTTGTTCTGGGTCCACACACCATACAGCCCTAATTAACCATCCTGTGGTTTTTTGGATGGACTGAAGTTGCCTACCTTGACTTTTTCTCCCAGTTTCTCATTCCACAGTTCATGAAAAAGGTCAGTTGCAAAGCTGTCACTGGTCTATAAGATGCATCTTCTTCTGGGATAAGAAAGCCCAGGGACGCAAGAGACAATGGTGCTCGGCTAGCCCTCTCTACTCCTTGACCCCATGAAGGCAGCTAGCTTCTGCCCTTCCACTTTTATAGCAATGCTAGTTTGAACTGCCTGGCCCTGTTTTATTCACCCCAGAGAGGATAGTTATGGGGGCTTACATATAAGATGTAGTTATAAGGCCTCATCTAAGAGGGCCTAAGCAGGTGGTACCTGATTGCCAGAGATCTCCTGACCTGAAACTACCTGGATACTGCAATGTACATCTGAGTTCCATCTTCAGGCAAGGCAACAAGGAAGAGGGCCGTCCTCGTGGTGTCCCACCCTCACCCGCCATTACAGAATGATCTTCCCTCTGTAGCTTGTGAAATGCCAACATTATCACCTTTACAGCACGAAGTTAAGACTGGCCCTCTGCTCCCAAGCATTTAATAGAATATGATGAGATATGTCAGATGTTTTAACAGGTCTGTTTTTACTGAAATTGTTTTAGTTTTTAACATTATTTTAATTTTGTATAGAATGTAATGCTGTATTTTACTGTATTTGCATTTTAATATTGCACGTGTATTTTATTGCCTAGTCTATCGTTGTACCTGTTATGAATTGCTGTGAACTACCCAGAGAGTTTTGGCTATTGTGCAATATAGAAATAAGATCAATAACAAGAACTAGGTATTTTGTATTGTGTCCTATCCAGCCATTATCACTTTCTCCCCTGAACAGCAGAAGGGGGCATCCTTGTGTTCACGCCTGCCTTGGTTTTTGTGTTAGAGCGAGTCCAGGCAGGCAGTAGTATCCTGACAGATGGTCCAGTAGGTAGTTCTGCATTCTCAGCCTCCCAACACAGCATCCTTGAAATGCTGTGGGATTCAAATCCCTATCAGTGCTTTACTAAGGAACGGGAACCAAGGCTTAGGAATGAACAGAAGAACATTGCTCTGTACCATTGGCTCATCTAATGCAGTGCAGTCGCTAACAGGTGCATTGAATCTCTTTCAGTATGAGAGTCAAATTCAATTTCAGACAAGTTCTTGGAGGCCACAATCTAGTAGTTTGTAGAGCCAAAGGAAAAAGGGAGAGAGCCAAAACGCAAAAAAAATACTAGCACATTATAGCTTGAAGTTTACTGCCAGGAACTTAGTCTTAGGAGAGGAATTTCAGGCCTTTAGAAAGGGGAAAACAACAGCATGAAATCTGGGAAAGCACAAAACGAACAGCAAGGGAAAAAAGAAAGGGGGCATGGCCTTTTGGGGAACTGCATAGGACCAGACTGGGATGCTTATGAGCTACTTTTGGCTCATGGGGCTAAGAGTCAACATCCATGGTCTACACTGGCCGGCAACAACTTTCCATGGCTTCACTCATCCTAAATATGACAAGGATTGGTCTGACAACTTTCAGCAGGTAAAGCATGTGCCCTATTCTTAGCTATATTCCTTCCCCAAGGGCTTAGTTTCTTACAAGGTCAAGGCTTACCAGAACTCAGGCCTAGCATCCTTCTTCAGTGTCAAGGTTTGGCTTTGGGACCCATAGAGACAAAGCAAATGTAACTACCTCTGAGAAGGTACAGAATGTCTTTTTTCACCATAGAGTAATTCCAGATTCCTCGTACATGAAAGAGATGTGAAAGACTTTGAGGTGAGAAATGGGGCAGGAGATGGAGTTTGTATATATCTCTTCCTAAAATCTGGGCACTGCTGGGATCAACCCCTTAGTAATACACATCTAGATGAGGGAAAAGCTAGCCAGAGGTCTATATGTAACTTTAGAACAGGTAGAAGCAGGAAATCAGGCATGTTAGGCATGTTGGGTCTTTCTCTTGTTCCACACACACACATGCACACTCTGTCTTTAGAGCCCTGCCTTTGTTGTAGAAACTGTCCTGGGGAACCAGTTCAGATCCATGACTAATTTTTTCTTCAGACCACATTTGTGTAAACCTCTTCAGAGGAGACTGGGGGGTGGTGGGGGGGTGAATCATAGACCCAGGTCAACAGGAAATTCCCTTGGACAGAGAAAGGAAAAGAAAGCAGGCGCCTGCCAGAATGTGGCACACAGTAATGGACCCTGTGGTGGGGTCCAAATGCATTGTGGGAAAGACTGTTCAGCAAACAAGGCCCAGGCTGAATTTCCCCTCCCATCTCACTAAGACTGAATGACAAATCTGGGGCCAGTATCAAGGATAGGCATGATCAGGAACCTGCTGAGGGCTGATAGCCCATCAGGAGCCCATTGACAAGCGCCTCCTAGATGTGCTTTTGCTCTTCTCTGCTGCAACCTGCCTGCTTACCTGTCACTCAGTCTGACCCAGGCAGGGGGCAGGGGGAGACACTTATCAGCATTCTGCCTGCCCAGCAGGGTAATGGTAGCACTTATGAGAAAATGGACAAAGACCAATAGCAGCTGTTACCAACGGCAGGAAGAGGGCAGACACTGGAGGAGAGAGCCCACTGCCTCGCCCAAAGGCCTTGCAGTGCCTAGAGCCAGCACTGCGGGAGTCACAGAATCTCCCCTCTCCTACAGCTTATTGCTGTAGGCTCAGTGAATGATCACCCCCAATGAGCTAAGTGTGCAGACAATACTGGCCTGAGCCAGGGATAGTCGGGGGCAAATCAGCACTCACTGAGGTTTACATCAGCATGGAGAAGGCCATGTAGGGCAGTACATAATGGCAAACCTTGCAAATTGAGTGAAACAGGTGGGTTACCTGTAACTGTGGCTCTTCGTGTGGTCAAATGGGCAAGTGGCAAGCTGACTTTCCAGAGGTGGGGTGGTATCTTCATTGTAATATTGAGGACAAGGACTGCTCTCCCAAAGGAACAATCTGCTCAGGCTCAGACATCCAAACATCTGTAGTGTAGGGCAAATGTAGACAGAACTGACCACATCTCTGCTCTGCACAGGTCCAGTAAAGGCCCTCTGCAAGCAAGTGCAATGGAAATAACAGTCCTTCTGGTAGAATGAGCAGTCATTCAGAAACTGAGTTCTAGCCCAGGAAGCTCATAAACTAGGGCAATGGCATGCACCGGCCAGGCTGAATTACTCTGAAGAAGCAGGCATGCCCTTGCACAGTTGCTCATAAAAAAGAACCCTTGGGATCAGTGAAAAGACTTGGTATGGGGCTTTTAGAATGCCAAAGCCCATCTCAGATCAAGAAAATGCACGACAGCCTCCTCAAATGCTTCTGAGAAAGGGAAAAGGGCAAGGAGCATGCTTACTTGGTTTAAATGAAACTTGGAGACTATCTTCATGTTCAGCCTTGAGACCACCATGTCTTCTTGGAATGTCAAGCAAGAAGGATCGATTCTCAGAGTACACAACTCACTGGATTGCTAAACCAAGGTGATGGCCACCAGAAAGGCCACTTTTCAAGGAAAAAGGTGATCCACAGTTGCTAGAGGCTCAAATCACTTAATAGTCAATACTTGGGGTACTATGGACAAGCTTTAAGGTGACACCATCAGACAAATTGGTGGAGCAAGATTACACACACCTTTAAAAGTTGGGTCAGCAGATATGAAGAAACAGAAGACTGTGGAATGGAATCTTACAATGCTAAAATAGCTGTCAGGTACCCTGGAAATGAAGAGAGCGTCAATGCTTCATTCATCAGAGAGTGTAGAAAGGGAAGAAAGCAATGAATAGGGCAAGTGACCTGAATTAAAGGGAAAGTTGTTACAAATTCAGAAAAAAATTGCTGGCATACAATTGTCTGGTAATTGCATCAAAGACCATAAGTGAAAAGAAAACAAGGGTACTAGGTCTCTCTCTGTGAAGACTCTTATTTGAAGAGTCAACAGGTCTGGATTTTGAGTTGGGAGACTCAGTGTCATCAACTCCCCTACATCTGTGAAGAAATGAGGCAAAGCATATCTGACCCAGCCCAGCTGCAAAACTTTCCACACATCAAATTCCCCATGGCTGCCAACAGAGTCACACTGTAAGGGTTCAGGGCTGGGACGTAAGTAGCAGGAGACAAAACAGAGGCACTGGGACCAGAGCAACACAACTTCAGGCAAAACAGAGACCAAGATCAAAAGCAAGCTTTAATGGCAAATCCAAGTAATGGAACAGTCTAAGGTGAAGAACCAAAAGTACAGATCAGGGCAGGTCAAGGATTTGGTCATGAACAAATAAAGGGTCAAGAACCAGGAAGTGAAACAGAGGTGTAGTAGGACAACATTCCCCAACCTTCTGCCTTCCAGACACGTTTGGACTGCAACACCCAGAATTCCTACTCAATGGGATGGGAATTTTGGGAGTTGTGGTCCAAATGCCTCTGAAGGCCACCAGGCTGGGGAAGGCTAAAGTAGGATAAGCAGGCAAGATACACAGCAAGACTCAGGATACAAAAGGAACTAAATGCAGCAAGGGTCAGGGAAAGTGAAGAGCTGAATCACACCAGAGCCAGCAAGAAGACATATGTTCTGAGAAGAGACAGCAGAGAATGATGCAGGTCAGAGACGAGGCAGACACAACAGCAAACAGAAGAGTCTGGATAACTCCAACAACTGAAGATGGGCTGGAGAATTCAAGAATCCAGGTGCCCCTCAGAGGATATATGAGAGACCCTGCTAAGAGTGACTGCTAAAACACTGCCTTTCCTTGCTATGTGTATTGCCATAAAGAGCCCTTGAGAGAGGAATGCAGTGAAGCCTGCTCACAAGTGATCACCTCCAACACCAACTCAACAGGCAGCTGAGTGGCTATTGTGCGATCCCTGTGATGATTGTCCACCTTCAAAGATGTAGAATCAGATGGAAGGACACAAGCCCTCAAGGTCTGCAGAGCCCTGGGCTGCAGAGCTCTGGGTGGTAGGACTGGTGGCTGCAAGAAAACTCCTGGAACAGGCAGGCAACCAAAAAAACACCAATGGCTCAGGGTGATGTCTTGGAGATACCTCTCTCCAGTACTGATGCTGATCGTAGCACAGGATATCTGGATGAAAAACTGTCAGTTGTCCCAGTAGTATAGGACAATATGACCAAGCATAGTCTGAGGCAAGGAATTTTCTGACCATTTCTCCTAAACTGAAACATGCAGAGGTGGGGTGGCCTGGGCTGGAACTGACACTCATATAACATGCTTTACCTTTCATGATGGTTTCAATCCAAAAGTTGAAATTGGGGAGAAAAATATACAGAGTCTGGAGGAGAGGAAGTGTCCCATGGCCTGGGATAGTCCTGAACCAGAGGCAAGTCTCTACTCTCTCCTTCTGATATTGCTGCTATCCATCCTGATTGCTGTGTCAGAATCAAAGCTGTCAGGACTGGTGAAGTGGCGGCTGAGGTACAGATGAACCTGGTATGTGACATCTTTGTTGTCTTCTTTCTTTTCCCCCCCCATCAAATCTGATTTGAAGGTCTGCGACTTGTTTGCAACTAAGAGAGTTAAGGCTTGCCCTGGCATTGGAGCTGGGGGCACAGCCTTAACTCAGAGGCATTGCAGGGTGCAGTGGAAGTACAGATTGCATAGCACAGCTCTTAGTTCTTTGACTGCTTCCAGGGCCTTTCTGCACAGAATAGCACAAAGCTTGTCAGATCTGTGCTGCCTGCCTGCATGGTCAAGGCCTGGCAATGAGGACAGGTATCCATGATGGGATTCTCCCTAAGGCAGAACAAGCTGAAGCAGTGCCCATCTTATACTGGAAGTTTGCTGCCACATTAATGCATTAGGGCATACACTCCAATAATGTCCTTGTAATATAAATGATTAAAGGTAAAGGTAAAGGTTTCCCCTTGATGTGAAGTCCAGTCATGCCTGACTCTAGGGGGCGGTGCTCATCTCCGTTTCCTAGCCGAGGGATCCAGCGTTTGTCCACAGACAGTCTCCGTGGTCATGTGGTTGGCATGACTAAACACCGAAGTGCACGGAACGCTGTTACCTGCCCACCGAAGTGGCACCTTTTTATCTACTTGCATTTGCATGCTTTCAAACTGTAATGTTGACAGGAGCTGGGACGGAGCAACGGGAACTCACCCCATTGTGCAGATTTGAACCGGTGACCTTTCAATCAACCAGCCCAGCAGCACAGCAGTTTAAACCACTGCGCCACCTGCATCCCTTTAATGTAAATGATTACTGAGACAGAAAAAGTAATTCAAAATTTAAGTGAAAACAAGAAAAATTGACAGTGGAAAAAAGCAGAAGGGAACAACAAATCTAAGAACCTCAGCCAACAAACTTTCATCAAAGACTAGAGAGAAGCTTCTCTAAGGTATTCACAAAGGTGACCAAAGAACTGAGAGAACTGGTGCAAACCCCCAAAGGACCTACGCATTAGGATGACACAGAAGAGCTTCCACCTAAATTTGGCTATTTATACTAAGATAAAATGAATGAATACACTCCTTGGCTAGAGTGTATTCCCAAATTAAGTTTCATATAGGTACAGAGCCCATGTGTGTGATGCACAGAGACCATAAGGAAAACATGCAGCTATTATTCCAAGTGGCTTTGGAAATGTAAGTCCCTTAAAAAGGAACAGAGTGTCTCTTTCCCAACCCCAGGAAGGACTAAGATAACATGTCACACAGTCTTCCTTTTCCACTGAGCTGGTCTTCATCAAGGAGAATGACAACCCCTTTCCAGGAATATTTGAATGGTTCCCACCAGAGGAAAAAAATAGCAATAGGAAGGAGCAGCAGCCTTTACAGCACTAGCTCCAAGAGTGCAAGATCGGCTCCCTGTGGAGACACGTAAGTGTTCTTTACTGCTGAATAAGCTGAGAGATTATTTTTGTATCACTCGGCATTTTTAATCCTTTCTGTTTTTGTTGTAAGCCATCTCTAACACTACAGATGAGAGGAGAAAGATGTTTAAATGAGGCGTGGGCAACTTGTGATGTTTGCGTGTACCACTCCCATCATCCCTCAGCATTGGCTCTGCTGGCTAGGGCCAATGGAAGCTGTAGGACAAAATATCTAGAGAACCACAAACTGCCCGTCCCTGATAATAAGCAGACAATTTTTGAAAGCCATTTTAAAAAGTGAATATTTACATTGTGTAAATTTACATTAGCGAAAATTATATTGAAGAAGCTTTAGCCCTTCACAAGAAGTCCTAAGGCAAGTGTCACCTCCCCACACATTCCTTAGGACACTGATGACTATTGAACTCTACATCTCATACTGTCTCTAGGGTGGTGCCTTGGTTGTCACTAAGCACTTGGCTCCGGAGGGGAGAGCTCTTTCCCTCCCCTCACTAAGTAAGATTGAACTTACAGTAATAGCACTGACCAAATGGAGGGAATTCTTCCCTCACATACTGGAATGGGGCTGCCTACCTAGAACAGAAAGCTGTCCTCTCATTTGCCACTTCAAAGAAGAGCATGTAAACAGTAGTGTGGATTCCAGTTCTCAGGGAAAGAGATTAAAAAAGCCAAAGAACTAAAAAATACTGTCATTGTTAGCAGGTTTGTGGAAAGAGACCGACTCTTGCTGGTATTCTCCATTCCTGATAAGAATATTTTCCTGCATGAGTAGTATAATGGTGGTAGTGGCAGGGGCTTAGTCCCAAATATTTTTTCCTATTGAAAATAGAACTTCAAAAATGTTTATAAATTCAGATGGATGGATTGCACAAATCTCACCAAGCGTGTGCGCTCGCTCGCTCGCTCGCTCGCTCGCTCTCTCTCTCTCTCTCTCTCTCTGTGTTAATAGAACCTTAGGGCAGCTTACAAAGACAAAGTCCAGTGCAATTTTAAAAATTTGAAAGCAGTTATTAATTTAAGTATAAGAACTACATAATTCAATAGCAATTACAGACCATTTAAAGCTACAAACTAGTCAGCACAATGCAGAGCACTTTCTGGCAATTCAAGGGTCACATAATACTGCTCAAAAATACAATATCTCCTTGCAGCAGAAGCAACCTCCTCCCACAAGAAAAGAATAACTGTGTCATGCACAAAGAAAAACAATGAGAATAGCTATTCACTGGAAAAGCCATTTGTATCTTCTTTGCCCTTTCCAGCATAGTGAAAATACCAAGGAACCAACAGCCAGGAAACAGGGAGGTCTTGCTCTGCTTGGGATCAGGCCCCCATTGATTTGCTGTTAGTGAAGCAAGGAACGGTGGATGCTGCTGTCGGGAACTCAGAAGCCTGGCTTCCCCCAAGCGTTTCCTGGAACAGGCCTTGTTCATGTGGCCTTGGGTTTTAAAACTATACACAGACACTTTAGACCTGCCTTAGACCGGGATTAACTCACTTGCCTTTACATGCACAGATGCATGCACAGCTACAGAGTGTGCTTTTCTGGAAGAAGGAGCTCTACGTCTCTGTTTGTGACTTTCACACTATTGTTAAAGACACAGACATTTTGCCAGAAAAACGGGTCATCACTCCGTCTTGAAACTCCAGTTGCCAGTACCATTGCTCTTATTACTGCAGCAGGAAATTGATTTCTGATTTTTACAGGTAGCACTTTTATTCTGATAACCTTGTGGACACAGTCCAGCTACCACATCTGTTTATCACCTTGTGCACCACATTCAGACATATTTGCATACCTAATATTAGAGCAGAATGTTCATCCTCAAAAACTTTCATGGTAACAACTACAAGCACTTTTACTGTCATGGTATTTAGTCAAGTGCACACCCCTACATGTATGCTCATAGGGGTCAAGATTCTTCGTGCTTCTTGCTCATGATTCCCCAATTATGAAGCACTCCCCCCAGGGAGGTCCACTTTGTGCCAGTATTGCCATCTTTTTGGCACCAGGTAAAGATCTTCCTCTAGTCCCATGAATTTAGCATCATCTGATGGGATGTTTTATTTTTTATCAGGACTTAGTAGTTTTATTGTCAATTGTATTAAACTTGTTTTTAAACAAGTTTCTGAATATTAAAGGTTGTGTATTGCTTCCTAATGAGGCTATTACATCTTTGACATTCCCTTGCTTTTGTAAGGGCATAACCCTACAAAGTGACTGAAAAGTTAAGCTGGCCCTATTTACCACGTGGAGTAAGGCAGACCACCTCAGGATAACAAACTGACAATGATTTCATTTATTATCTTATCTTATCTTATATTTATAATAACATATATTATATTTATAATACATTTCTAAATGTATTATATTGTGTTCATTCTTTTGCATACAGACTATCATAAGCATGTTGTAAACAGGTCTTAAATTTTTCTTGTTGCTCATTCTTTAAATTGTTTTTAAATCTCTCTCTCTCTCTCTCTCTCTCTCTCTCTGTTGTATGTTTATATATTTTCATGTATATTGTTTTATGAAGTATTTTAAGGGTATTAAGTTTTGCAAATTGCTGAGAGAGCTTTTGCTATTGGGTGGTACAGAAATCAAATGAATTAATATTAGATTTTATATTAATGTATTTTTTATTCCATGGGAGGAGGAAGAGATGGATTTTCTGGGTTACTCAGCCATGAAGCCAACTGAGTGACTTTGGGCCAGACACAGACTCCCAACCCAACCTACCTCACAGGGTTGTTGTTCTGGGGATAAGATTGCAAACAGGAGGAGAAGAATAATGCAAGCCACTTTGAGATACTGTAAGAAAAACAGTGGAATATAAGTCTAATAAATAAGCAAATAGATAAATATTTCTCAGTTGATGTTCCATATCTTGGAGCTCAGTGCTGAGGCAAATCCTACCCCTTCCCAACTCTGTTCAAGGTGTTGTCTTTGACATATAAAACTCCAAATGGCGTGGGACCAGAGTACCTGAAGGAACACCTCTCTCCATACAGGCCTGCCTGCCCACTTAGATGATTCACAGGGAAAGGGCCAGGCGGGGGGCATTCTTTGTAGTGGTGCCCAGACTTTGGAATTCGATCCCCAGGAACATATGGCTGGCACTGGCCTTGCTTTCTTTCAGGCACCAGGTAAAAGGCTTTTTGTTCTGACAAGCATCTGGTTAATTTAAATTGTACCTTGCTGTTGATTATTTACTTAATTCTTGGTCATTTCAATTTATTTGGTTATACGGTAGTTGGTTATGTCTTGTGTATGATTCTATATTATCCTCTATCATGTGCAATACATTGTAACGTTTTATTAATTTTATTGCTTTTATCAATTTTATTGACTGTATTTTTATATGCTGGCTTAGTATTTGTAAGCCACCCAGAGAGCCCTCAGGTGATAGGGTGGAAACGAAATGAAATGAATGAATGAATGAATGAATGAAATAACTTTCTGAGCCATTCTCCAGATCATGCTGTCGAAGGTGCTCGCCTGTCAACATGCTTGCTCTGTCAAAGTCTATGTGAGTGGGTGAGGGGGCACAGCCTGCTTGGAGCATAGTGGTGTTTACAGGAGACCAGAGAGGTCAACTTCTCCTCTCCCTGGGGGAGAATCTTCTTCCAGCTCCAGAAACCACGCCCTTGGCTGGGCCCTGTGATATCACCATTAACCACCTTCTGCCATCTGGTTCCTGAATGCCTGAAAGGATAATGAATGATGATCGCTGGCCACAACCCCATCCTCCCATGTGTGTGTCTTTCCTGGAGATGGTAAAGTCATCGCTTCCAGCTTTGGATGGGGTGTGTGTGTGAATCACTGGCTTCCAGGAATTCTGCTGGGAAGCTTTTCTGTAAAGGAAGACTTAAAGGATTTCAAAATGGCTTGAAAATGGTTGCCAGCTCTTGACAAGGCACAGGACTGGGGCCCAAAGAAAGTCAGGAGGCAGAGCCCACTGGAAAAGCTCTGTTTATCAACACAGCGATTGCATGGGTTCACAAGGCTCAGTTGGCAAGCAAAGCCATTCACCCATTGCACCAGGTCCCTGCTGATCTGCCTAATATACTCCGGCTGAAAGCACAATTCTAAAGCAAAATCTAAAAGTGCCTGTATGATACAGTGTCTCTGCTGAGACATGGCAATACAGCCTCAGACAACTTGCACATGTTGAAGTCACACGCATGTAATGCACATCCTGTGGCAGCCAGTGTGGCACAGTGGGGAAAGTGTTGGCCTGGGGATCTGGGAGATCCGGGCTTTAATCCAGACTCGGCCATGAAGTTCATTGGGTGACTTTGGGCCAGACATTTACTCTCAACCTGACCTATCTCACAAGGTGGTTGTTGTGAGGATAAAATGGAGCTATGCAAGCCAAGCAGGGTTCCTTGCACAAGGAAAGGGAGTCGGATATAAATGCAACAACAACAACCATTTGCAACATACCATTGTGGAATTAAGAATTTATGAGATATGTATCAATTCATATATATGTGATACAGGTATAAAATACAATATAAAACAAAGGTAATATTTATATTTATAAAAATACAGAGATATGGGGGGTGTCTACTTTACAAGCTGAGAATACACTCGAGAGCAATGTGTAAATCTATGGCAGACACTTCAGATGTATACTTAGCAGACGGAATTCTTGGCAGACGGCTTAGGCAAGTGAGCAAGCCACATATTATAGGCAAGAGCACACATGCACTTTAGATCACAGGTTCCCATCAGGCTCACTGATGTCATGGGATCTGCAGGGATCTCTAATGCTGTCCACAGAGCTTTCTGTTCCCTACCCCTTTAAAGATATTTAATTTTATTAAAACCTTGGAAAACATTGTGTTAGTCTTCTTTCTCTCCTTTTCTAGCCTCTGCTCCTGCTCCTCATCAACTCTCTATCCATCTTCCTTGCTCCCAGCCTCTAGCCTCACTATTTCTCTTCCCCTACAGCAGATACCCCTTTAGCTTGCTTTTGACTAATCAGTCCCCCATGACAGTCATTATGAAACTAGCCACATCCTCCATGGAAGCCATTTCATGGTGGTGCCCATACAGTTTCTCAGACTCCCAAATGTGCCCATGCATCCAAAATGGCTGTGGTCCCCTGCAAATTATTTATGCACCTAAATAATATTGACTCAATATACAAAATGGGAATCCTGAAAATGGGAAGTTGGCTTGCCAAACCAGCCACCTGAGCTCATAGTTGAACACCCAAGCATAACCACCCCCGAAAAGCAGCCAGGGGCAGGTCATTCAAAAAGACACAGAGAAATGGGGCAGATGAGAGGAAGAGAAAAGGAGTGCACAGCAAAGTGCACAAGGCACACGTTTCTCTCACTCACTTTTCCTCTCTCAAACACACAGGGGAAACTAGAGAAACAGGGTTAGAAGCCACACGCACACCCTTTTGGGATCTCCCCCTGCCAATAAGTATGTATAAACACAATAAAAATAATTGTGAAAGAACTGAAGTGGGAAAGAGCTAGCTTCCCGCTATCATGAACCCTGACTCATCTGACAGCTGGCTCAGATGTTCAAGGATGACCAGGCTTACTAAAAGTTGATTGCCAACTCTAGGCCTAAAGATGTACACCGCCTGTCCTTTCAAAGGAGAGCACTAGGCCAATTCACACACACAATTGGTGTATGAGGAAGGAGCCACAGAAATGGCAGAAGTAATGTCCCTCCACGTCCACATACACCTAATTGCCTTTCCTATGATAAGATGCACACCTGTAAGGTTGCATCTGTGCATCAGTTCTGGTTGAGAAAGAAAACCCAAGAGTATCACTTTCAGTTCTTGTTCTGCAAAGGGTTCCCTCTTTTTAAATTTACCCTGCTCTTACTTTCTATTCAGGAATGCAAAAAGAGAGAAACTCAAACTGAGCATTTGATAGCTTCTTCCCAGCAATAGTATTGTGATGGCAACTAGCTTTGTCAAAACCAGGTATAATTACACCCCCTATCTGCAGTTTCCAACTCAAAATTCAAAAAGCAGCTGCCTAGGAAATAAACCATATCTAACACCTGGCTTGACCAATATTTCTGCCACTTGGGTTTCCAGCATCAACCAACAACAGCCCTAACGTGAGTTTTTATTAAGCAAAGGTCATATTTAAATCTCTGCCTTTCAATATATTGTATTAAAGGTGGGACTGTGGTTTCCATGCAGCATAGTGGAATTGCAATTCTACACCAGGCTTTTGTTCTGATTTGAATTTTAATAGCTGGTTTTTCCCAGTCTAAAAAAAAAGCTGCAAAAATGGCTGGAAAACTTTGAGAACAATGTTACTGTGAAAAGACCCTGCAGACTTCTATGAGCTAGTGATCATGAGCATACAATAAGTGTCTCATGTAGAGAAGCCCTAGGAAAAGAAAAGAGGGTACATTACCTATTGTTGCTTTTCTAGTCTGGAACCAAATCATTTCTCCTATTTGCCTGGTAGCTGCATAAATTGTAACTACCCTGATCCTTGACACATTTCTTGGCAAAACATAGCATGAAACAAGGCAGGTGGTAGTTCAAATAAGCCCATCACTTAAAAGGTAGAACAAGAAATTGGTAGGCTACAGGTAGACCACCACAGAACGTGCAGGCTTCACCACAGAACGTGTAGGTTATGAATAACAATCTCAGCATGACTCAGGAAGAAGCTACAGTTGGTCCCTTATGATGTGGGGTGTGTGTGTCCGCGCACATGTGTGCAAAAGAGAGACAGGAAGCTACTTTATGCTGAGCCAAACCCTTGGTCCATCTAGCCCAACACTGTCAGCACTGACTGGCAGAAACAGCTTTCCAGAGATTCAAGGCAAAATTTTTCCTAGCCCAACCTGGAGGTCCTGGAGATTGAAACAGGAACTTTCTGAACGCAAAGTGGATGCTCCATCACTGAGCTACAATGCATATGCTGATTTCTGCTTTCTGAACAGACTACATCAGTGAGTAAGGCTGCAATCTAGTTGGGCTGCCCATAACTCCCCAACCTCAGAGGATTATATGCATTCTGTGCAGGGGTGAAGTATATAGGTGATACCCACCTCCATTCTTCTCTTGCTCTGCAAAGCACTTAGATGGCTGGTCTCAGCTGTGTTAAGTGCAGCACTTTGGAGCACGAGGGAAGGAGACTGAAGCAGCACCAGGAGAGACTGTAGCCTGGCAGTGCCAGTCTCCAAATGTGGATCCACAGCTACGAGGTTGGAATGAGTGTGTAGCTGGGAATCCAAGCAATCTTGTGGTCACCTAGACACCGTCTGTTGGCCATAGGATTGCTCTACCTAGCGCCATACACAGTCACTTCTTAGGTGATCTATCTTTCTTCTCACTTTTGGTTTATAATTGTTGGGGGGTGCTGCCATCTGGATGCAACCGAAGTATTTAAAAAGCCACTTCTGAAAGCAGAATAAATCTGTCTTTAATTTAAATATACAGCTACATATATGTGGTTTTCTCACTTTATGTACAAATGTGGGAGAAATGCAAAAAACATTTTAGCATGAGAGCCAGTGTGGTGTAGTGGTTAAGAGCATGGGACTGGGACTCAGACAATCTGAGTTCTAGTCCCCACTCAGCCATGGAGCCAACTGGGTGACTTTGGGCCAGCCACAGACTCTCAGCCCAACCTACCTCACAGGGTCGTTGTTGTGGGGATAAGATGGAGGAGGAGATGTAAGCTGCCTTGAGCCCTTTGTAGGAAAAAGGCAGGATATAAATTGAAAAATAAATAAAATAAAATAAAATAAATAAATAAATAAATAAATAAATGACAAATGGAAATGTCCTTAAAATCCAACAGCTTTCATTTTATACAGCAAGCATCTGGTGAATACGGCAACAGTGGGATCTTGAATTCATAAAACCACAGAAGAGTAGAATTGGGTCCATACCCCTGCTGTAGCAGAACACCAGTTTACACCATCCCAGCTTCTTTCTGAATGCCTCCAGTGTGGGAGAGCCCACAACCTCCCTTGCAACTGGTTCCACTGTCATATTGCTCTGACAGTGAGGAAACTTTTCCTGATATCTAGCTTGAATCTGGTTTGTTATAATTTGAGTTGATTTTCCTGTGCCGTCCTACCCTTGGTATGAGTGAGAAGAGATCTTGTCCTTCCTCTTTGTAACAACCTTTCAAGTACCTATAAAATGATATCATGCCCCCTTCAAGTCCTCTCAGATCAAGGTTGAACATGCCAAGTTCTCTCACTCTCTCCTCACAGGGCAGTGTTTCCAAACCCTGGATCATTTTGGTTGCCTTCCTCTGGACCCTTTCTATTTTTTCTGCATCTTTCTTAAATCTTGCTGCCCAGAACTGGACACAATATTCCAGATCACGTCTGACTAATGAAGAATTCTCCATTCTCTTACCGGGAGGGGGAGTATATATTCACTTACACGTTTCATTAAGCAGCATTTAGAAATCCCCACCTGTTCCTCTTCCTTCTTTGCTAACCCGCTGTTTCTCAGAATGAACTCATTCTCATGCAGAAAGAAATACTGGAAAAGGGACATTTGATTAAGGGAGAAGCGACCCAGAATCCATTTGACTGTGACTTCCCCTCCACAGCAGAAGAGAATTGGGGTGGGGTTCCGGGAAGCTTGTGAAAACACAGAACAGACAGCTGTGGATTAGAAAGATCTATAGCTATTAAATGCAACCTGTGTATGAAAGAACAGCAGCTTCCATAGCATTTATTGATGTGTGTGTTTCAGAGTTATTTTGAAACAGAAACAGAGTGAGTGAAAACGGGCCTCCCAGGCCCTCTAGTCTGACCCTGGCTCCAGCCAGCTCCACACATGGCATGCCTACCATCATGTTGTGATACTGCTCCAATGTTGCATAGTGAGGCAGAAACGTGGATTAAAAGACTTTAATTAATTAATTAATAACAGGAGCTCATGGTGTGAAGGAAGTTTCACCTCTTGTTTTTTATCTCAAAGCTGCTAGGTTCTGCTTGCTTTCCAGGTTATTTCCGTAAGAGAGCCGATGGACAATTAAGAACCACACTCCACACCTTATGCACTTTAAACAGGGCCAACATCAATGGTACTTGCTGGGGGCTGTACTCCAGCAGGGGAACATGGACAAGATCCCCTCGGACCTTGTCAATCTGTCTTTCACACCACACACACAGCCCTGCCTTTGTTGCAGAAACCGTCTCGGGGAACTGTTCAGATTCATGACTAATTTGTTCTTCAAACAACATTTGGGTAAACCTCTCCAGAGGAGACTGGTGGGGTAAGGAGTGGGGCTGAATCATCGACACAGGCCAACAGGAAATGGTACTGGACAGAGAAAGGAAAAGAAAGCAGGCGCCTGCCAGGGCATGGCAGTGCCACACTGCTGTGGAGCCTGTGATGAGGCCAGATGTCTGGCCAGGCCGTGCTCTTCCTCCCATTTCACTGAACTAGTGGTCAAAGCCAGGGCTGGTGACAATGGTAGACCTGGCCATGCACCTGGCAAGGGCTCACGCTCAGTAGGGGCCCAGGGCAAAGAGCCCTCTGGACTTGCTCCTTCTTTCATCTTTGCGTCCGGTCTGTTCACCAACTCACAATCTGGCACTTGCAAGCAGTGAAAAGTGGGAGCAGTAGAGGCAATGGCCTGCTTGCTCATTGGCTCTCTGCCTGTCAAATAAGCATGTGGTGACAGCGATGAGAAGAAAAATGAGGAGCAAATTGCCAGTGGTGGCAAGAGGGTAGAGTTAATGGAAGGAGGGGCCGACTGGTGGTGCCTTGCCCAAGGGCCCTCACAAAGCTGGGGCCAGCACTGCCTTTGAGAGTCATTCTTTAAGGGGTGAAGGCCTGAAATGCTGGGGATTGCTACTGCCTGAGCTGGGAAGAAGGCATCACAGTAGGACAGCCAGGTACAGTATGTGTGTTTAGAAATGAGGAAGCACATCAGCAGGAAAGCAAAAAATATATATTGTAGGATTTGTATAAAATTTGTATCTGCCAATTTATACCCATAGACACAAATTTAGAAATAGTTGCCACAATTTAAATGGAAATACAGTACCTCTCACTGTAGTGGAAAAGACTGTCTCCTGGTGACTTGTGTGCCTGCTAAAAGGAAGGGTATAAGAATGGTAACTCTATCATCTTGTGTTGCTAACAGCAAATATTTTTCCTTCTGAGACACCCAGCAGCAGGGGGCACTTCAGATGGGCTCACCTCCCCTTTCTCCAGGGTCACAGCACCTATTCACCACCAGCAGCACAGTTGCTTTTGCCCTTGAGGAAATCAGTTCACATTCCAAGCACTGGTTCCCCAACATCACAGCTAGTTTGGCTCTTAGGCCACCATATATTCTTGGAGACGGAAGCCTGGAAGTTGAGGGAGTAAAAAATGTAGAAAGCCTTTCATACCTAAGAAGGTAAAAGCTTAAGTGCCAGAAACAGGCAGAAAATTGCCAGTGTCTGGAAGAGACACTCAACAGAGTTTAGCGATAGATGCTTATCTACCAGCACACATTTTGGACAAGTACATGTATCTGACAAAGTTAAAATGTTAAAAGCTGAAATGGACTCTCACCAAGTGCTTGTGCTGCTGTGCTCACAAAAAGGAAGTTATAATTGGCAGGAACTGAGTCCAAGCTGATCGTACAATTTCTCATCCCCGTGCCTGGGGTGACTTGTACATGGTTAAGACTCAATAAAATGTTTTGCTGCAGTGCCTCCACAATAGGAAGTATGAGGATGCTACACTTACAAACCATCAGAGAGCATCAATGGTTTCCTGTGAAACAGGGATGAGGAAAATGAGACAAATTTGGCATTGGGCTGTGTAGTTGTATGACATCATTTTAGCAGCAAACACCAGACACAAGAAGATACGCATATCAAGACGAGTCTTTCTGAACCTGGTGACCACCCCAATGTGTTGGATGTCAACTGCCATCACCCTCGGTCAGCATGGCCATGCTGGATGAAAATGATGGGAGTTACAGTCCAGCACCGCTGGGGAATACCAAGACAGGGAGGACTGACCTAGGCCCTTCTACGGTATGGCAGAACCGACAGTAGGATATGCTGCTGCCAACACGTGAGATCCTCAGACAAGTGCAGGACAGCCCCGCTACAGGAGGGCCCACCTGCCTCGATACTCCTTTTCTGACACACCAGTAAGCGCTGGGTGGCATGGAGTACACTGGCATTTCTTACCATGCCTTGGACTAGGGATGGGGAGGGAAACTTTTTGGACAGGTGGTCACGTTTGGCATTCTGAGAGTGTCATGGGAACTCTCACAAAATGGCTGCTGGGGGATTTGCCAGGGGCCCAGGGATTATAAGAAATTCCAATATCTCCGTGGTAAATGGTGTCTCCGAGCTGCCTGACAAACACGGAAGCAACACTGCTGTTGTCGGCCGCTGGCAGGTGAGCCCAACAGTGCTCCTGGGAGGCAGCACCAACTTAGGAAAGGGGCTGCCATAGGTCACTGTGCCATGGAACGCCCTCAAACATAGATCCAACCCTGGCTTGCAACCTCCCTAGCAAGAATGTCAGTGGTCACCCTAACTTTTGGCATAACTTGTGTACATTTTAAAATGTTGGTGAAGTTTCTTTACATTCAATGCAATGTACCAGGAATGAATGAAAATGGGGGTAGACTGAGGGCTAGAACGGAACTGCTGTATCAAGTAGCCAGGAAAGACAGTACCGTAGATCAAACTGGAAAATAATCAATCATTTATTTTATATGATTCCTTATTCTTTTCAGAGGATAAAGCTTTTTCCTTTTTAATTTATTTGCAAAACAACTCTCTGAAATACAAGGTAATGCTGAATATTTCACAGCTGCAGAATTTCTGGCTCCAAGACTGTGACCTGCCCAAGAATACCCATATATAAAAATAGGTCCAAGCCCAAAATGCCATTCATCAGAGCATAATACATCTCTAGACAACAGAATGGAAGTCATTTGTTCAACCTTGCAAAACCCCTTTCATATCACAACCTTCCTAACTAGACTCTTTGGTTCGGTACTTGGCAGGTTCGCAACTTAAAATTATTTCCATTTAATTTAAACTCTCATCTCCACCTAGTGGCTGGTTCATGCAGGCATCATCACCATCATCAAGCTTTGCCCCAATGGATCCTTCCATGTCAATGCAAAACTAGGTGGCTTCTCAAATGTAATTCTGAAAATGGCAAATGGCAAAAACACAAGGTACAGAGACAACACACTGTTTAGCTAAAGGAACCCAAAGAACCAAAAAACAAAACACTGGTCTGCTTGTCTGCTTTTAGCAGAAGCCTGACATGCAGAAATTACTGCTCAATCACTGCAATATTATGATGGAGTCTGAACACTCATGAGGGGGCTGGTATGGAAGGCAAAATACACTAACAGCCCCTGAATACAGCTGCAAAAGCTGGCTATCTCTGAATTACAATCTATGCAAGCAGCACCAAGCATTATATAAGCTATATATATTACACATGTGCGAGCTTGCTTCCTGCAGGAAGGAACCTTGCCTGAAAAAACAGTGGAAATGCAACAAACAACCTGAGCCCATAGTCTGGAAAATAAAGTGCAAGCAGTTTAGCCCGATGGTGCATTGTAATTTATTTTATTCATTACCAAGGCAAGAAAACTTGTATTTTCCCAGTCAAGTAGGCACATTTAGAGAATAGCACCATCTACATATTTCATGCAAACAAGCAAAACACCTAATTATATGAACACCTACATATATTGAGAACATGTGAAAAGCTATATTGGATCAAACCAAAGGGCCATCTAGTCCAGCACTCCATACACACGGTAGCAAACCAGCCACCAACAGGATCCCTCAAGCAGGGTGGGAGCAGGACCTCCCCCTGCCCAAGCTCCTCAGCAACTGGTATATGCCATCCAGACTGGCAGCCATCACCACTTCCCATGGCAGCAAATTCCACAGTCTAACTAGATGCTGTGTGAAGAAGTATTTTCTTTCATCTGTCCTAAACCTCACATCAATCAGCTTCATGGAATGACCCAGGGCCCAAGTGTTGTGGAAGAGGGAGAAAATGCCTCCCTCCCCACTTTCTCCACACCATCATGCATTACATTGAAAACCTCTACCATGTCTCTCCACACTTGCCTTTTTTCTAACCTAAACAGTCTCAGTTGTTGTAGGTACTCAAGTGGATAGTAGAGTTGCAACACCTTACCAACTGTTTTACCTTATTTCAGAAATGATCACTGCTACATGGGATGCTTCCGAATTATCTGGTTTTGCCCAAATATGATGGCTACAAATCAAGGGTGGGGGAGAACTTGTGGCCATGCTGATGTTTCTGGACTCCAACTCTCATCAGCCTAGCCAGTAGTCAGGGGAGATGGGAGCTATAGTCCAACATCTGTAACTGTGCCAAAACTTAGGAGACTGGAGCACTAGCACAGTCAAATCCGAGACCTTCTATGTCCTAAATCTCCTTGATGGACTGTTCTCTTTCTTAAATAAATAAACAATCCCCCACACACCTTCCAGAGTTCCGCAAGGTATAACAAAATGATTGAACACTAGAACCACCTTAATGAGTTTTCATGATCAACTTTATTGACTTTATTTCATGTGACTCCCCCCAAGCCACAATGAACTTTGGTATCGATTGTTGCACATGTTATGAAATGGGAGGGAGGATGGAGAATTGACAAAATTTCCCCTATCTTTTGAACATCACATTAAACATTAATTTCAAAAATACCATTATAAATAAAAGAGTCTGAAACATGATGGACGGATGGACGGATAACTATTTGCTCACATTTACCACACTGATTTTTGCAACCCTTAGTAGCCTTTTTGAGGGTCCAGTTTTGTTGGATGTAGAAAAACTGACCATCACTGATCTAGATATTCCACATTTGCTATGATGAAAGAGCAGTAGTGGAAAGCACCTATTCAACAAAAAACAGACAGTAGAAGGAAAGCATATCTGACCAACATAACTGGAATGTTTGCATTTACCACAGTTTATTATTCTTCCTGGGGCCCTCAGTTTGCCGCACTATGTAGTTGCATAGCCGAAGTCTCATTCTTCTTATATATCACGATTCTCATTCGTGAGAAAAAAATTCAGAGGGAAGATCATTATAACCAGAATAAAGTAAATAAGTTAAGGATGCAATCCTAAGCATGTTTTGACAGAAAAACAGCCTACAACTCCCAGTAGGAATTGTAGGGCTTTACTCTGACTGAATTTGATGGTACCTTAAGGTAATGCATATCTTTGTCCATAGTTTTAATTTTATAACTTTTCAGTAAAGAATTCTATGTGTCCTGAGGCATGGCAAAAAACTTCATTCATGTCATTTGGGAAGTGTACTGTTAACCAGAGCATGAAGATGGAACAGGAAAGAAAGTGAGTAATGGGAACTATTCTCTCTTTCTTCCAAAGCTGCTCTTATCCTGGTTCTATGAAGGTGCCAGGAGTCAGAGTGAGCTTGCTCCCATACAGACAGAACTGAAGCAAAACTTACAGCCTCTGCAAAAACCTCATGTAGACAAGTTTCAAGATGTTATAAATATATAAATAAAATGGTACACACTGATGGTACGTGTGTTTGTGCATGTGTGAGGTCACATGTGACAGAAACTTGTGGGCTAGCTGGTTCCATGTTTGCTAATATATCTACTGTGATAAGGCTGAAGCCCACTTCCTGAAGGTTTCCTTTGCTGGCCGAGGTGTTAGTTTTGCCTCTGCAGCGCAAGCAGTTGGACCCTGAAGGTGTGAGAAAACAGGCATCTTGCTTCCTGAAAGTCACCATCTACCTTTGTCTCTGGTTTCCATGCCACTATTGAGGCAGGGTACTTACCCAACTGAATGGAAAGACTGAATATATTGTAAGCAGGGTGGCGTGC
Source organism: Varanus komodoensis (assembly GCF_004798865.1). Lineage (NCBI taxonomy): Eukaryota > Metazoa > Chordata > Lepidosauria > Squamata > Varanidae > Varanus > Varanus komodoensis. The sequence continues at coordinate 31,687,405 of NW_025335317.1, forward strand.
TGCTACTAAGGTCTTGCTCACGGACTAATCTTGTAATATTTATTAATTTACAAAATGTATAAACTGCTTCATATCCTGAAGGATTTCAGGGCAGCTAACAAACCCTTAGTTTGCAAATCTGTTTGTATTTGGGGTTAAATAGTCAACATTTAATCACTCAGTTTTTGTGGGGCATCTCCATAGTGTTATTATCCTGTTGTTGTTCTCTTGTGTTTTTCCAAGGTTATTTTGCCTTTTCTCAGATCACAAAAAAGTCCAACTTGCTCTAGAAGAATTTGTGCAGATGTAGGTCCTCTTGGCACCATTCTTCCATCATTTCCTAGAGACATGGTTCAGAGTAATGCATCAGGCAGGTAAGCCCATCACCGCACACCAGACTGTTACTTTTGTGGTGGGCTTCATTTGGTCAGGTTTTAATATATCAACCTTCTGCTTAGCACTAAAACAGCCTTTTGGCTACAGTTAAGGCATATACTAAAATATATGTGTATTAGCATTTAAATCAGGAGTGGGGAGCCTCTGATCCTCTGTGATTCTCTAAATATATCCACCCCCTTTGACTGACTCCATCCCTTGTCCCAAACCACCAATTGTGTGCCCCCCCCCCCGCCCCCAATATCTCTCTTAAGCACTGGTTTCTGACAATATGAGGTCTGACATACAATTCTATGCATGTTCGGCCAGGAAAAAAAAAAGTCAGCGGGGGGTGGGGGGGTATAGCCTTTTTTGTCTACATATGCATAGGATTGCACCCATAGGTTGCAGTCCTATGCACAGTTACCTGGGAGTAAATCCATCTGAATTCAAACTGACTTACTTCTAGAATACACTGTTAAGCTATAAACTGCTGGTATTTTGGGGCTAATTCCTTTACCTAAAAATCTTCCCACCAAATGCAGCCCCTGAGAGCTTCTCCAAACTTGAAATTCTTCCTCAGGCTGAGAGTGGTTCCCATCCATGACTCAAATACATTATTTATAATACTAATAGGGGTGTGTGCGCGCGCACTTGCACATGCATGTGTGAGTGTGTATAAACTCTGTCTTTATGGCATCATTCATTTAGCACCATGAAGGGGGGGGGGGCGGAATGGTTGAAGCACAGGGAGGTGTTGATTTGATGATTTGCTGGAAAACTATTCTACCATTTCTAAACCATTTTGTGGAAGCCCTGAAAGTAATTGTACAAGTGCATTTAAATAAATAAGTGCTTGAGTGCAAATTAAATAATTAACTGGAAAAAGATTGATTTAAAGAAAATAGCCACTCAGATTAATTGTCCCTTCCCCACCTAATGGCTATGTCTCACCCACTAGTATGGACAGAACATAATGGGATGTGACCACAAAGTGCTGCACCCCACGAAATGTAGAAAGTCAATTGCAATTCTACATGGATCTTACAGAGAAGGAACAATAACTCAGTAATGCTGGGAGTTGCCTTTCCAGAATCAAGCCCTGTCACAGGAACTGAGGCATCACTGAGGCATTAGTCCCAGTGGAGGAGGGACCAGTGGCTGGTGGAGAGCTGGCTCAGGGATGGGAGAGGACCAAGATGGAAAATGCAGTTGAAAACCAGGTCTGGAACAGGCTAAGCAGCCTGACCAGGGTGACAAGGACAAAAGTCATGGATAGCCAAGGACAGGGGCCAAATAGTACATCCCACACTAAGTGGAGGGAATGGGAAAGCTGAGAATATCTAAGGCAGGAATTGAGCACAAGGCTAAGTGGGCAATTTGCCTCAGGCAGTAGACCAAGCCCAATCTTGAAATATGTCTGGCTAGGCCAGAAGCAACCAATGGTACTCACTGGAGAGAGGAAGGGAGAAGCCATCTTAAGCCTTCGAAGAGCAGCATTAATTTATTTTTCCTCCAGTGTAGGCCTCCAATTTGAATTCCATAAGATAATAGGCAGTTACAAGGCTTTTACTGTGCAATCACCCTGCCTCATTCACGAAATTTTATCAAAGATTCAGCCATCGATATGTACCCCTCCTGTATTTTCCCACTGTTTCTTCAGGTTTTTTTTTTTTTTCTTAACACAATAAATCTATCCAGGAAGAAAATACTAAATAGCTGCACTGCCTGATGTGGCTGAGAACCCTCTTTTTTGGAAGTGCTCCACAACACCCACAATACCTCACTGGGCAGATCTGCACATCATGATTACCCACCCTGGCAATAAGCCACAGTGAGCTGGATGTACCCTGAACAGCCCATCGAGCAGCTGATATATAATCATGTTCATCCTCCCTTACCCTTAGTCCTCCTGTGTGTATCCCAGGGACACCACACCAAGACCGATTTATTTCTCCTTCTCCTGCTGCAAACATGAACCCCGTTCAATAAACATTCTAATTCCCAAGAAAGGGAATGGTAAGGAGTGTGTCAACCATAAGACCATTGCACTAATTTCTCTTCCAAGCAAAGTGACACTCAAAGTATCCCAAGAAAGAATTTTAACATATATGGAAAGAGAAATGCCTAACAGGAAGGCCTTGGAAGTTATAGGTGGGCTATAAATATGGGTATAAAGAAATAAACAAACAAACACTCAAGCTGGAATCTGAAAAGGAAGAAGCGCTTGAATTTCATGTATCATGCATCTCAAATATGCCTTGGCTACTGAAGCACACTAAAGAATTTCAGAAGATGATCAGTCTATGCTTTAGAGCAGTGGTGGCAAACCTATGGCACGCATGCCACACCGGGCACGCAGAGCCCTCTCTGTCAGCACACGAGCCAAGTCGCCCAGCGTCGCCCCAGCAGCCGAGCATCAGATAACAGCATACATAGGGGCCATGCACATGCTCAGAAAAGAGTAGCAGTGCCAGGCGATGACATCACGAGCCACGACTCATCAGCCGCAACTCGTCCAAGCTTCCTCATGGCCAGTCAGTGCACTGCCAAGGATATATGTATATTTACTTGGACTGGCTGTGAGTTGTTTTTTCTAAACTAAAACCTCGGTTTTCAGGTTTTATTGTAGTGTTGGCACTTTGCAATAAATAAGTGGGTTTTGGGTTGCAGTTTGGGCACTCAGTCTCTAAAAGGTTCACCCCACCATGGGTTGGGGTTAGAAAAACGCGGTGTCCTGGCATGGTTTTGATGGTTGGGATGTGTTTGGAAGGGGCAGAAATGATGAGCTGTGCAGAAAAAGCTACTCAAGGAAGGCTTTTTCAAAATCATCCTATTTTCAGTGGAACTTTAGCCCTATATTAGGGTTAGGGGTGTGCACCAGGGCAGGGTTAAAGTTAGAAAAATGAGGTATCCTGACATTATTTTGCTGGTTGCAATGTGATTAGCATAGGCAGAAATGTTGAGCTGTGCAGAAAAAGCTATCCAAGGAAGGCTTTTTCAAAATCCCATTATTTTCAATGGTATTTTACCCCTATGTTAGAGTTAGGGGAGTGCACCAGGATATGGTCAGGCCAGTGGTGGTGAACCTATGGCACATGTGCCACAGTGGGTATGCAGAGCCCTCTCTGTCAGCATGTGAACCAAGTCACCCCAGCAGCCGAGCATCGGATAACAGGGCACACAGGGGCCATGCGCATGCTCGGAAAGGAGTAGCAGTGCCAGGCAATGACATCACGAGCCACAACTCATTAGCCACAACTTGTGCAAGCTTCCTCATGGCTGGTCAGTGCACTGCCAAGGAGATAGAGAGAGAGAGAGAGAGAGAGAGATAGAGAGAGAGAGAGAGAGAGAGAGAGAGAGAGAGAGAGAGAGAGAGAGAGAGAGAGAGAGAGAGAGAGAGAGAGAGAGAGCTTGGACTGGCTGTGAGTTGTTTTTTCTAAACTAAAACCTCAGTTTTCAGGTTTTATTGTAGTGTTGGCACTTTGTGATAAATAAGTGGGTTTTGGGTTGCAGTTTGGGCATTTGTCTCTAAAAGGTTTGCCAGCACTGCTTTAGAGACTGCAGCAAAGTGTCTGAATTGGTGGATCCTAGGAAGCGATGGATGGTCCTGAAAGAAATGGCTGACTCTAAGCATTAGATAATCCTGATGCATAACCTATACTGTGGACTAGAAGCTATGGTTTGGACAGAAGATGGAGAAATAGAATGGTTCCCTGTACGTGGAGGAATCAGACAACAATGGATTCTATCTCTGTTCAATTATACAAAGAACATATCATAAGAAAAGCTGGATTAGAATCAGAAGAAGAATGAGTCCAAACTGATGGAAACAGCATCAGTAATTTAAGATATGCAGATGATACCATACTTCTGGCAGAAAAGTGCAATGAATTGAAATGATTCCTGATAAAAATGAAAGAGAAAAGTGCAAAAGAAGGATTGCAGCTAAACATTTAGAAAACAAAAATCATGACTACAAAAGAGTTATACAACTTTACTCTTAAGAATGAAGAAGTTTAAATTGTGAAGGATTTTGCATACCTTGGCTTAGTTATCAATTCAAAAAAAAGACTGCAGCCAAGGAATTGGAAGAAAAGTGAGACTTAGAAGGGAAGCAATGAAGGATCTAAGAAAAGATTATCAAATGGAAAGACATTTCACTGGAGATCAAGGCCAAGATTATTCACATTTACTGTATTCCCAGTTTTGATGCATGGGAAAGCTGGACAGTAAACAAAGAGCTGACAGGAAGAAAATGGTTGGTTTTACACATGGTGCTGGAGGAGAGCTTGCAAATATCCTGGACTGGGAGTCCAAGATCAAAAACTTGCCTTGAAAGCAAATCCGACAAAACTGAAGCTGTTGCACCTGGAGTACATCATGAGAATGAAAGACTCACTGGAGAAGACACTAATGCTAGGGAAAGTCACAGGCAGAAGAGGAAGACCAAATACGAGATGGATGATTTCCATTAAGGAAGTAACAGCCTGGGGTTTCCAAGAGCTGAGCAGGCCTGTCAAGACAGGACATTTTGGAGAGCATTCATTCATAGGGTCTCCATAACTCAGAGGCTTGACAGCATGTAACAAGAACAGCCCTGTTCCAAAAAAAAGGAAAAAAGGGGGTGGGGGGGGAGGAACTGGAGTTTTGATAGCTAGGTGGCAAACCTCAGTGCTTATGCAAAAGGGGCTGCCTTCCCTATCTCCACTTTCCTGAACACATAGTATTTTGGGAAAGGGTGGGAAAAGGTGAGCAAACTGATAAGGGTCAAGTCCAAAAAAATACCTAGAGGATCTTGCCACAAAGGCAAGATCAACTTTCCACCTCCTTTTACAAACAAAGATCAGCTTTGTAGGTTTGCTCACTTGCTTTTGGATAGTTTGGCTTTTGAACATTGTTAAGAGAAAGCAAAATGAAAAATACAGCTCTTTCCCGCCTCCCTGGGTTAGTGTCCATGGAGGGTACCTGTTACACTCTGAAAGCAAGAGACTGCCTGGGACATTGCCAAGACAAGGCTATCCATTTCACACTTGAAAAGTTGCACAAGTACTCACTTATACAAGTCCAGCTAAAACAACATTTTAAAAATCTATCCAAAACTGTGCAAAATTTTTGTGCTATTTTTATTGGTAACAAACCAGTGATAGCCACTCCAATGTATCATATGGGCACTTAGATGAAGTTTTTATTAGCTGTCAAACCAGAGATTGTGAACAGCCATCTCTGCAAGAAAAAAAAAATATGAAAGGGGTTTAAAAGTGAGTGACTATAGCAGGAGGCACTGAGGTAATGATAGTTACCCTAAAGCGCTGCTTGGGCACCTGTGGGATGACAGTCGCTGATGGTGGCCTGGGTGAACTTGCTGCTCCTGCCAAGTCGTGTGCTAGTCCCCTCCCCATACCCTTGGTCACCTGGCTTTGGATGACATAACAACCCAACCTGAGTGCAGCAACCCTAAAACACTGGGTTGTCAAGGTTGGTGGCTGTCCATTAATAAATTACACTGCAGGAAACAGTCTGGGTTGACACCATATGATAACCCACTGTGGCTTGTCACACATGATGGGCTGTTGTGTTTTGTGAACTAGGTCACAGTCCAAATTATCCTAGTCCTAACAAAGGTGATAAAACAGAAGGGGGCATATTGAAAAACAGTAGAGGGGAATATAAGGCTATAGCTGAGTTAGATCTGAGGCATGTTGCATTTAAAAAAAATCCCTCCATTTATTTGCCCTTACTGGAATCTAGGAGCTTGGCATGATCCCTGTAGACCCATTTCCAGGAAAAGCCAGCTCCCCCTCCTCTTTACCAGATGCTGGCTGCTAGGATTGGCCTCATGAGACCAACTCGTGGTGACTTGCCTTGGGGATGATATGGATTTTATTCAGTGAGCCTGCCAGCTGCTCTCTTGTAGCTTTTGTTTGGCTTTTAGAGCCTGAATGTCTGGCCCATACCACACTTACTGTAGGATTAGTATATGTGAGAGCAGATTTCTTTGTTGCTACATTCCTGAAAAACTCTCTCCCTCCTTCTTTAGAACATTTTGGGATTAAATGCAAGTTAAAATGGAAGGATGATGCAAGGGACTTCATGGGAAGGACTGCACTTGTTCTGCCACCATTCTGTATTCATCTCTTTTCTCCCCAGGACACAAACTTGTTCCCAGATCCCCACAGAAGAGAAGGCCGCTTACCCTGGAAGTTTTCTTACTTGGGTCCAGCCTACTGTCTCAGCTGCTCCCTTTTCAAAGCAATTACTAGCAAGGGGCTGTGTAGGCTGTGCTCCCTCCCCATTAACACCAGGTTGATTTATAGGAAACCGATGGCTGGGTCTGTCCAAGTTCATTAATGGCTGGCAAAAGAACAAAACAAACAGCCTGGCCAGCAAAAAAAGGAAATCCTTGTCTGGGCCTCAGTAGAGATGTATGGCTCTTCCCGTTGCATTCCAGTTGGGGCTCCAAGTTGCACGGGGTCCAGGGAAAGCAGAGAGCTTTTTGATGTGAAACACTAACGTGCAAATGGAAGCTCTCAGGACAACTGAGGTTCCCTGGGTCTTTCCAGAGTGGAGCTGGCTAGGGTGGAAAAGACAGCCCACGAAGCCTGCAGTTCCTAAGAAAAGACGGCTATTTTCTTATTATAAGTAGTTCAGGATATATAGGAGTTCGGGTCCTAGTTTCCTTCCACAGAGACTCTGGGTGGATAACAAATGATATAAGGATATCAGCAGGCTATCAGAAGACAGCTGATTAAAATTTTGCAAAACATCTTTGATTGTTCGTGTCCTACTTTTTTTCATTTCTAAGAGAATATAGAATGGTGCATGTGTTGCTTCAGCAATTCAATATCCAGTTAAAGTGTTGGCTCGTAGGATCATTGAGGCAGAGAGCAACCCAAGGCCATTTCTATTGAGCCAGTGAAGAAAAGGGCCTTGCAGGGTGATGGGGTGGAGCAGTACTAATGCCCCTTGAGACATTCTCATATCGGTTTCCCAGAACAGTGGCCCTCATCAATCAAATGAAGCCTTGGAGGCCACTTGAATAATCCAGTCCCAGGCTCCATCACACATTTGATTGCTGTGCCGCCTTGGGGAGCATCAGACTTTCCTGGCAAAGCTGCAGACCAGGGGAAAATCCCATTCTCTGAGAATGCAAGGGAAAGAAATAAGCATGAGCGTCACTCAGAAGCTGCTGGGGCAGTTAGGAAAATACCAGCTAAAGTTGCCCAGTTTTAGACTTCACATGATCATGGCTGGCCATACGCTCAAGTGTGTCTCCATCTTAGTTATTCCTGCGGGCTTGTCTCCTTCCAATCAATGCCAAAGGTGCCAAAATGAAAACACAGACAGCTCCAAATATGAGTAGCCTCAGGAGCTGTTTTGCACCCAGGAAGACTAGCAGTGGTGCTGTGCCCCTTACAGCCGTTTGAGGCATGGTGCTTTATGGCATCATGTGCACGACAACTGAGTTCAAGCAGTTTTCCGGCACGTCGATCCATGCACTGCTATACGTAGCACTTGCTACGGCTTCGTCAATTAAGAACCTGAGTGTGAACTGACCCCCAGACACAGGCTAAGTGAGTCTTTCTGATTGCACCAGCCCATGGACGTTTTTGCCTTAGATTTCTCAGGTGGTTTGCAGGAAATGAATAGCTCCTAGCTGAGCAATGAAGAGTTCAAATTGTAGGCATTTTCAGTTTGTGAGGTTGAACACGAAAGGAGCAGATGGCCACTGTCCCGGCTTAAAGTCACTGTGTTATGTCACCCCACTCCTAATAGCGTGGTCCTCAGCAGTTTACATGATAGAGGTTACAGATGTACACAGAGCTCAGTAATTTATTCCATCATCTCAGGAAAAGCCATTTATTGTCAATAACAGCTTTAATTAATTCTCCTCAAAGGCCTCTCAATTATTCATTTTGGGCCGCAGAGAAAACAATTAAAGCACTTTACATCTCTGAGCTGTCTCTGACTCTAGGTGGAGGGGAAAGGAGGGGGCATTGTGTCGGGAGCTACATTTCCCCCTTCGCCCTTTCTGAACACAATAAACTCAATAAAACAATAACAATAAGCCCACAGCAATTGCAATCAAATTAATACAGAGACACAGAAACAATACTAGGTAAAATGCAACATTAAAACTAAGAATAAAATTTATACTATTAAAATGCTATGAAAATCGTTATTTGTGTTTCGGCGCCAGGCGAAGACCTTTTTATTCAAATGTTATTTTAATTGTTAATATTATTTATTCATTTTATTCTTTGGCCAGGGTGACTTAATTTATATTGTTAATTTATATTATTCTATTTTGAAGTTTATTTATGGTTGTGAGCTGCCCCGAGGCTTCGGCAAATGGGGCAGCATAGAAGTCGCCTAAATAAATAAATAAATAAATAAATAAAATAAGGTTTTTACCTGGAGCCAAAAAGAATAGACAGTTGTCAGCAGGCATACCTCTTTGGAGACCTCAATCGATAGTCGGGGTGCCACAACTGAAAAGGTCCTTCTCCCTTTTTTCTTCCTTTAGAGGGGGCTCCCTGACAATAACCCCAGAAAATGACCTTAAGGCCTGGGTAGGCATAAACGACCACTTCTCTAGTTGGCTAGCTCTTCTCTCTGGATGCTGCATCATGGGGTCAAGAATCAGATTCGTAGACTTGTAGAGTTGGAAGGGGCCATGAAGGCCATTGAGTCCAACCCCCTGCTGTTGCAGGACACCAAGTTACACCATCCCACTTAGATGGCTTGCTGGCTCCTGTTTCACACCTGCTCCCAGCATTTGCAAACTGTGGCTATTCTCAGGGGCTACCTGAAAACCTAGAGAGGGCAGCCTTGAGATATGTCCCCCTGTGTCTTCTGTCTTGAAATCTGGAAACCCCGTTTCCCAGGGCTAGTCCTCTTCCCCCTCTGAAGAGTCTGAGACTCCCTGGCCTTCAAACATGTGCCAAGAACAGCTTCATTTCCAACACATTGCAGCTTCAGTATGTAAAAGGTGGCAGTCCGGAATACAAAGAAGACCCAGGTAGCTTCAGAGGACTTTACCTGCTTGCTTTTCATATGCAATCTCTTCAGAATAGAGACATCAGACTAGATGGAATAATAATCCTTGTGGGGGAGGTAAGGGCAGGCGATTACCAAGCTCATCTCCCTGCTTCCACCACTGCGCCATCATAGTCTGAAGAAGTTACCCAAATAGAGTTGTGATCACAGTTCCTGTCTACATGAGGCCATGAATCCACTGTCTCTAGTTTTGGTTTCCTCAGATGATTGTGATCCAAGAGCTGCACAGTGTTTCCTATTTTTCCTCTGCATAGCCTCTAGGTAGCACTCCGGTATAGTGGAATACTGCACATGCACAAGTGAAAACTATTTCTTTTACTTTTCCAATTAAAATACTACATTTTCCTTGAAAACCTTATGCCAAAAGGGCTAGTTAGATACAGAAGAAAAAGTGAAGGGTCATGACATCATCTAAAAAGCCTGTACACAACCCTGAGTAGGGAATAATGAGTGCACAAGTAGGGAATAATGAGTGTAACTTCATGAAATGCTGAGCTGAGCAGTCTGCCTTGTTTCACATCCAGAATCCAGCAACGCGCACTGCAGTGGTTTAATGTAGCACAGACTTTTGAGTATCTGTACTGGGTAAATCTATACTCAACCATTATATCAGCTTTTCAAAACAGTTTGTCTCTATACAGTAGCATGGGAACCACCCTGAATGTTTTCAGTAATGGTACAGGACCTCATTTTACACGGAGAGCTAGCAATGTTAAAATAGATATATGAGCATACACACAGCTTCCAGCACTGTTGACACTACACACAAACAAAGAAGGCATCACAACACAGCTTGTATACTTCAGATCCTCCTACTTCTTTTCAGACCAAACTAGAAGGGAGGTAGGAAAGGAAAAAATAGCAAGTTTTTTTTGGAGGGGAGGGGAGTACACTTTTTCTGGCACAATAGTGTGCATCCAGACTAAGGGCCTCAGAAGGCATGGTGGGCAGGAACAATGGGGAAAGCAGTGGATTATGAGTTGGAGGTGATGACAGCCACTCCGCTGTGTAAAATACTGTGAATGATGCAGAATGATGGTGTGATAAAAATTACAGTATATATGGAAAGAGCCCGCAAAAAGAGGATTCAAAAGGGAGAATTTTCAGGGTTGTTCCAATTATTTCCTGGGCCTACACATTTCCAGGTCGGTCTTGTCAGTATCAGGCAGGCTAGAAAGGAAGACTTCAGCAGCAGTTGAAGATCTTTCTGACATTGTCCCATCCTGACCACAGTATAATGGTTTTCTTTAAGAAAAATGTTGCAGGAAATAGAATTATGGAATCAAGAGCTTTGTTCCACCACAAGTGACCTTTTTTATCATTGCAGCAATTTCCCATGCAAGCAAAGTGATGCTCAAGGTTTTACAACAAATTAATTTTACCATATATGGTGCAACAAAATGCCTGATGTTCAAGTTGGATTCCAAAAAAGGAAGAGGCATTCAAGACCATATTGCAAACGTATGTTGGCTACTGGGGCACACCAAAAAGTTTCAGAAGAAGGTCAGGCTGTACTTCATAGACAATGGGTTTCATGGATGGTTCTGAAAGAAATGAATGTGCCTCACCATTTGATCACCTTGATGCATAACCTGCACTGAGGACTAGAATATGGAGAATCAGAACATATGGAGAAACAGAATAGGCAGAGGCATTGGACTAGCAGTGGATTCTCTCTTTTATTCTATTTGAGCACAGAACATATCATTTTATTTATTAAAAATATTTCGATACTGTACCAAATTAACCTAATGGCATTTGGGATGGCTTACAGTTAAAAACAACAGCAAACATACTAACAATAAATAACACAATGTAAAGGCAATCCATAAAATAATCAACAATAGCAATAAGAGAAAAAGTCAATAAAGCTAAATAAGTAAAATAAATAAAAAATCAAATCAACAAATCAGTAGTCAATAAAACCAAATAATCCTAACTAGCCCACAGTGCCTTCATAAAATATAAAGTAATAAAATAATGTTAAAAATCAACAATTAAAATAGTTGGAGAATAGTTGCCCTGGTGTCTGAAAGCAAGAAGGATTGGCGCCGAGTGCACCTCTCTGGAAAGCTGGTTCCATGAGGTGCCATTGCTGAAAAGGCCCTTCTCCTAGTGGCCACTTTCCTTATATCCTTCAGAGTTGGCTCCTGGAGAAGAACCTCCTACAATGATCTTTGGTCTAGGCAAGTGTATATGAGAGGAGATATTCCATCAGATATCCAGGTCCTAAACCATTTAGGACTTTATATACCAGAGTGAGCACCTTAAAGTGGGCCCAGAATTCAATTGGCAACCAGTGTAAATGGTGTCTGGGGTTATATGCTCATAACTTGATGTTCTGGTTAAGAGCCAAGCAGCTCTATTGCAGTTTCTGGACCATTTCCAAGAGCAGCCCTACATAATACACATCACAGTAGTTCAAACAAGAGGTTATCAGGGCATGGATCATGTTGCCAGGTTCTGTCTGTCCAGATAGGGGCAGAGCTGGTAGACCAACTGAAGATGATAAAAGGCACTCCTGGCCACTGAGCAAACCTGATACTCCAGAGACAAGAGGGTAGAGAAGCTTTGCCCTCTGTCCTTTAAGGGGAGTGCAACCCTGTCCAGGACAGGGCAGATATAATCCATCTGGACAAAAGATCCACCTCCGCCTCGTCTGGATTAAATTTCAATTTATTGGCCCTCATCCAATTCATCACCTCACTCATACACTGGTTCAAAACAGAAAATGTCACACCTGGATCAGATGAAAAAGAGAGGTAGAGCTGAGTATCATCAGCACGCTGATGATACTTCAGCCCAAATCTCCTGGTGACTTCTTCCATGTAGATGTTGAACAGCATGGAGGACAATATGGAACCCTGCGGAACTCCATGACATACAAGCCTCCAACTCCCAACCCAGCTAGCTTACATTAAAACCCACTGAGAGGTCCGGGAGAACTAACAGGGACACACTCTCCCTGCTTTTTTTCCAGCAGAGGTCATGCCACAGAACCACCAAGGCCATTTCAGTACCAAAAGCAGACCTAAATGGATCAAGATGGTCTGTTTCCTCCAGGAGTATCTGGAGCTGCTGAGTCACCACATGTTAGAGCATCTTGCCCAAGAGAGGGATGTTGGCCACAGGCCTAGTCTTGTTAATATCTTCTGGGTCCCAGGTCGCCCTCTTCAGGAGAGTCTTGATTACTGCCTCCTTTAAAGGAGCCGGAAGAAACCCCTCTTTCAGAAACAAATTCACAATTTCCTGAATTTGCCTCCCTCCTTGGCTTGGATGACTAGCCATGAAGGGCAGGGGTGGAGAGCATCTTGTCCACATCCTCAGGCCTCAACAATTGACACTCATCCGATAGAATAGGACCAGATGGTGCACTGGACGCCTCTGTTCTAGGGACTACATCAAATGTGGAATCCAATCCATGCAGAATCTGAGCAATTTTATCCTCAACGTGCAAAGCAAACTTGTCAGAACAGGCTAGTGAGGGTTTCATTTGAGTCATCTTTGAACCAGCTTGCAATAGCCCACAAACCACTTGGAACAGCTCCACTGGATGGCACTCTGCTGGTGGCAAAGAATATTTTCACTGCCACAGAATAGGCCCTATAGTGAGCTCTTAACCACATTCAGACGGATTCAGCAAAGGTTTTCCCACACCTGTGCTCTAGCCATCTGCCTGCTTGCTTCATTGCCCACAATTCATTAAGGAGCCAAGAGGCTTCTGCACAGGGAGAGAGGGTGTTTAGGGACAATAGTGTCAATCACCCAGGTCATTTCCACCCAGATCCATTAGACTCCAGGCGGACCAATTTAATAGGTCCCCCCCTCTTGCAGATGGAAAGCAAGGTCAACAGTCTAAATCTCTCCAGTAAGTGATCTGACAGTGACAACTGGGTTATTGTCACATCCTCCACCATCAGATCACCATCTTCATGTCCAGTGGAAAAGACCAGGGTCAAGAATGACCCTAAGGAATAAGGAGTGCAGATTGCCAGAAGATGCATTAGTAATTTAACATATGCAGATGATACCAGATTGCTGGCAGAAAGGAACAATGAATTGAAATGATTCCTGATCAAAATGAACAAAGAAAGTGCAAAACAAAGACTGTTGCTGAACATTTAGAAAACAAAAATGATGGCTACAAAAGAATTACACAACTTTACTGTCAGGAATGAAGACATTTAAATTGTGAAAAATTCTGCATACCTTGACTTAGTCATCAATTCAAAGGGAGACTGCGGCCAGGAAATTGGAAGAAGAGTGAGACTTAGGAGGGTAACAATGAAGGAATAAGAAAAGATCATCACATGTAAAGGTATTACACTAGAGATGAAGACCAAGATCATTCATATCTACTATATTCCCAGTGATGATGTTGGGAAAGCTGAACAGTGAAGAAAGCTGACAGGAAGAAAAGAGATTGTGAGTATTCTGGACTGACAGAAATAAAAACAAGTGCCTCCTAGGTCAAATCAAGGGACTCCAAGATCAAAAACTTGTTTGGAAGCAAAAATGATGTAACTGAAACTGTCATGAGAATGCAAGATTCATTGGAAAAGACAATTCCAGGGAAATTCAAAGGCAGAGGAAGAAGAAGATCAAATACAAGATGGATCATTTTTATAAAGAAAGCCGCAGCCTAAGATGAAACTCCAGGGTCAATGAAGCCTTTCCACTGGAAAGCCATCTTTTGGTTGCAGAAGTGTTATCTATAGATATTGCAGATACTACCTACCCCTGGGAATGTAACAACCACAGGGCCTTACTTCATGAAACAAGAGGCCTTCATTGCTCCCCTATGGAAGACATCCCTTCATCAGCATGTGGCCTCCTTAACCCATTCTTTTATCCCCAGGATATGGCTTTGATATTCAGCCCATGCAGTTTTATCACACATCTGCAATATAGTAAAATGATCCTCTTTATTAATTGGTAGAATGATATGCACTGAAATGAGGAATTTCATGCCATGGTAGTTTGGCTGCCTAGACATGGTTACTAGAATTTTTTTTAAAGAGGGAAATTTGAAATTTGTATACACTAATAGGTGCATCTAAATAAATGAAATATAAAGTGCGAACATTTATATAGATGTTCAAAGGAATTGAAGTCATTTTACTGAAAGAATACTGTCAACAAAAGTGTTGCGGTCTGGCCATTGAAACTCTGTTTTGGGTTTAATTTTTAAAAAGACAAAGATTCAGCTTACTAGGAAAAAGCTCTATCTTCACGGTAGGTTGGGAAGGCCTACCTTAAGGGAAAGTTGCCTCGTTCTACAAGAGCAGAGGGCTGCACTTTTCAAAGTTGTACATAAGGGAAATTTCAACAGATGCTGTCATTCTTATTTGACTGCCACCGTTCTGCAATGAGAGCCAGCATTGAATAGAGGGGTCAATATGTAAGATTATTAAGACTGGGGAGACCAGGGTTCAAATGAGGAAGTGGCAGGATAGGGGGATTTAAGAAATGGGCTTATCTAACTTATTCATCTTTAAAGTAACTGTTATTTTTGCTCCATTTTTCTGTGCATAAACACACAAAGAATCTTGGAATACATTCAGTGTTATAGGGGTGCTATTCCTCTTCCATCACTTGGGCACCCACAAAGGGATCAAACTGCCTCCTTCCTCTACCTCGGTCTGCTAAGAGTTAAGCAAATAACAAATCGTCTTCCTCTCTCCCAGCACCACCATCCAGGCTGCAGCCAGGGGGCGGGGCTGTCGGGAAGCCCAGATTTCTGCAGGGGTTTTACTGGAAAAGTTGTTGTGGCAGGTGGGAGGGGGTTGCCATGGCAACCCCAATGGCACGAACAGGTTAGTGGGTGGCACACTGTCAAGGATCAGATTCATCAAAAACATCAGGACGAGAAAACCATATCCAGCCCTGTCAAAAGGCAGCAATGTTTAATTTCCAAACAGACATGTGATGGGAAAGCCGAGTTGTCTAGCAGTCTGGCTGTGTTTATTCCGCGGGGACGGAAAGCTTCTCTGTATGCCCAGAGGTACTCTTCATTACTATAACAACTTCACAGTGTCCAAAAGATCCCCTTCACTGAAAATACATTTGGGGCAGGATGAGTGCTGTGATGCAATACTGCAACTACTGCAGGGACGCACTTAGATGAAATGCAAAAAGGAGTCTTACTCTAATCTTAGGGACATTTGTACCCACACGCACACTCATTGCTCCCAGTCACATACTCAGATATAACCTCTGCTTTTACTCTCACCTCTTGTCTGCATCATTACCACACTGGACCACAACCAGCCAATTAAATCTCAAGAGAGACTTTTTTCCTGAACTGACAGATTGCCTCTGCTGCTTTTTTTCTTCATCTCAGAGGTCTGTTTTCCTTGGTCCTCATTATCTCTGGAATCTCTGGAATGTTTGGGGGTCATCCCTACAGCTTGAAATAATTACTATTTCTATAAACTTCACAGAAAGACAGTTAATTAATTTCCTACCCAGATTAGGCTAAATAAAATAAACCCTTCAATTAATTTGCACTCTACAGCATGATCAATATTTCCCTCTCTTTGCAATCTGCCTTGAAAATTAAACCTTCCCTCTACCAAGCACGGCAATTAACCTTGGGAAAAAATAACCCTTCCATTAGCACCAACAGATGCTCTGAGAAACAGATCCAGAGCTTGGGGGACCTGTGCCCAGGCCCAGCAATGTCTGTGGTGTGGAGAGTTAGATTTGTGATAAGAAGAATCACAATTAAGCTGCTTTGCAGGGTTGCAGCACTGATCCACTTCCACTATAAGCAAACTTATATCTTTGGCAAAATCAGTTGCTAACTAGGATGTTGCATATTTAAAATATTAGCTTCTAACTCACCAAGTATTTCACTAACCAATTCAGCTACATAACACTGACATGCTGAAATTCAGCACGTGTTAGAAAAGGAAGATCTGGTGCAAAATTGAAGGAAACTGCATTTCTTCTTGGAGCAGAGCCCAGACTTAAGTTAAACCTTGAGGGCTTATCAGACCAGTTCTTCATTGCTATAATGGGAGAACTGGGTTGACTGAAATTCTCAGTGTGCCAAGATAAATGTTAGGAAGGAAGCACAGGTTTCTCAACCCCATTCTTCCTTTGAAATAATAATGCCAGGGCTTGGCTAAGATAAGCATTTGAAAGAAAAAAGACATGAGTTATCTTCATCACCACCACAAAAAGAGAAAAAACAGTAGGCAAGATTTGCCTGCGGTGTGTAAGTGGGTACATATATGCAAATTTGGAAGTAATTACTGCAATTTCAAAAGAAATGTAACTCACCAGACTGGAGACAACTGTGATCAGGTGACCGGTGTGGCTACCGCTTAGGGCTGTCCAGCTGCTTATTGACTGACCGTGCTACTGCTTCCTTTTCCTGGTTCTTTATCTCTAAGCTGGGGTGCTTCCAGACAGGAGGCTCTATGAATCAGAAGGCATTGTGCATCAGTTCTTCTTTTATTTAATGGATTTTCTGCAGCAAGGAAAAAGAAGAAAAAACAGTGGGAAATTACTGGAGGGTTATGAGCAAAAGATGTCATTATATGAACCATTCACAAAATTCTGCAAATAAGCCATTTGACTTTTACTGGATAGTCTTTCCAATAAAGAAATGCAAAACAAGACAATGTCCACCTTATTTGTAGGGACAAAAACTGGTGGGCAGAAACTTCTCCTATTGGCTAATTCTCCCTTTTGAATGACTTCTAATTAGTCCACTCTTGCCCCAAACACACATTCGGTTAAGTTCCAGAATAAAAAAATGAACTTTGCTGGACAGAGATTAAAATGATCTAGTGGAATGACATTTTGAAGAGTCTGCTTAGAGAGTCTCGAACTAGTTAATAGCAGAATATAAATTGAATGAATAAATGAACTAGCCACAAAAGGCATAAAATCACCTCCCTGTCATCTGTCAACCCTCCCTTGTAAGTCTCTCCCACCACAGCAATCCTTATTATCTCCGCAAACACTGGGTTCAGACCATGCCAGGGGAGATAATGGGCCTCATGCTGACCACTGTTTGAATATGCAAGCCACAGTGAGGGTGTGCTGTGGTTTGTGCAGTGCTAATCTAGGTATCATGGATTATTTGAGGGTAAACAGCTTTGGACAACCCTAGAACAACTCATGGGAGAAGTGCTGAAAATAGAAGTCCAAAACATAGAGACACACCTCTTCAGTAGCCTAACTGATGCATGCCCAGATTTTGAGGATCCAGACACAGTTTCAAATTCCATACTATCTGGGTGGAAAAGGAATAGGCAGCAACAGTCCTCTTCATACACTGACTATGAATCTGAGATGGATGGGCTTTCTGTTCTCGGGTCTTGGCTTAAGTATCTATTAGAACTCGGACATCAGAGTTCTAACCTAGAACAGCAGAGTTGTAATGAGCCAGTAAGGCCATGAGGTTGCAAGCTAAATTTTAATGTTAAAAATTACGAGAGGCTGAAAAACTTTAAATAATGGTTTTGGGGTAATGCAATGTCATTGTTTATATAAAGGCTGTTTAGCCAGGATGATGTCCAACCTCCATTAGGAAAGGAATAAGAAGAAAAAGTTTCCTTAATTGGAGCACCAATGCTGAAAAAGGTCCTCTTGCTTATGCTTGAATCATTTCTATCCAATAAAAGGGGCACTTGGAAAAAGAGCCTCAGCAGAAGATCTTTAGTTACAGCCAAGCTGGAATGGGAATAGGTACACCTTTTGGTACTTGGGTCCAAGCTATTTAAGTCTTTAAAGGTAAGTACCAGTACCTTGACCCAGACATGGAAATGAACAGGCAGCTAATTTAGTCCTTTTCAAGTAGGTATGAAGTGCATAAGCCTAGTTGTCCCAGTCAAAAGTCCAACCACCATATTGTATATCAAATGAAGATTCAGAGCCATTCACAAATGAAGTACCATGTAATAATGCAGGAGGTACCAGGGTATGGACCACCTTGACCAAACGACCCCTTCTGAGAAACAGCCATAACTGGTGAAGGCACTCAGTGTCACCAAGGCCACCTGGCCCTTTAGTGATAAAGCTGGATCTAAAAGTATCCCCAGACTTCATATGTAGTTCTTCAGAGGGAGGGCAACCTCACCCAAAACATGCCAAACACCCATTCTTTAGCCCTGAAAACCATGAATGCACAATATTTCTATCCTACCAAGATTCAGGTTCAGTTTGGGGGTTCATTTCAAGCATCCAGACACTGATTTAGCACCTTTACAACTTCACCTGACTCAAATGACAAGGAAAAATTGAGCTAACTATAATTAGCATGCTAATAGCACCCATTCCAAATACTTGGATGACCTCACACCCATAGGAATAATATAAATGTTAAAAAACACAGAATGGTAAGATAGACTCCTGCAGGATTCAATAAGACTAATGTCATACGATTGAGCATAAACCCTTCAATACTGTTTTCTGAAACCAACCTTCTAGGTAGGAGTGGAACCACCATTTCACTGTATCTATTGCTCCCAACCCAAGAGCTCCTCCAGATGGATGTCACAGTTGATGGTATCAAAAGTCACTGAGAATCACAGAGAATTAACAAGGTTGTCTTCTCCTCATTTTGCTTCTGACCAAAGTCATCCATCATGGTGGCCAAGGCTATGTCAGTAGCAAAACCAAGCCTAAAACTAGGCTAAAATGTGTCTTGGTAAACTATTTCATCCAAGAGAGCCTGGAGTTCATGCAGTTGCATGCACTCCACATGAAAACCGGACTAGGTGCTAATTGTTGCAACCCTTTGAGTTGTAACAGGTTTCTTTATGAAATGGCCACACAACTGCTTCCTTCAAGGTGGCCAGGACCTCTCACATGGAGGCATTAATTATCTTCTGTATCCATCTAGTCAATGCCTCCAGTTCTGAAGCCACATGTTTTACTGGCCATAAATTTTTGGGTTGTTAACTATAGGTAATTTCTGTTTTTACTAGATGATTTTACTAAAAGTAGCAGATTTTTATTGAACTTCTAATGAAAATTTAGTTCTAAATGTAACCTTAGTTATATCTTTTGTTGTACATCATTTCAAAAGGGGTTTACACTTTAAACTATCCTAAATATAATATAAATGAATACATAAAACATGGGCAAGGGTCAACAAGTTATAGTGAATCACAAACCAAGAACAGGAAGCAGAGAGAGGCATCAGTGACCAAATGTTCCTGAAGGTTGTGCTTCCCCAATCTGGTGCTCTCCAAAAGTTTTGGACTAAAACTCCCAGGATTCCTGAGCATGTCAACTGGGCATGGTAGGAATAGAAATTCAAAAGTTCTGGAGGACACCAGGTTAGGGAGGCTGCTACAAGTCAAGGAGAAGCCAAGTTTGCTCCAAATTTCTCATGCAGGCACCCCTACAGCTGGCAGATCATTCTCCCCAAAAAGTCAGCATCAATATCCAGTAGTGTTAAAAAGCACCAAGCCAGTCCATCACTATCCAGCTATGAGTCCTACAGCCACATCTCGAGAAGGGTTTGTTTTAGAGTAGAACTACATATGGCATTGGCAAAGATGTATTTCCTGCACACAAATCTGTTACATTCAGTGTGGGGTAGGGGTCACTTGTGGAGGAGAACTAACAGGTGGGGGGTGCTTAGCCCTCCTCATGCCCACAAATTATCACTGTAAAACAGCAGCCACCCCTCCCTCAATTTGCCCTGCGGTGGACAACATCCGGTCTGAGCCCAGATGGAGGGAAAGAATCACCAAACGTGAAAGAAGGAGGCATTGAGCATCTTCCAACAGTTGATTTTCCCCTCAAAATGTCTGCCCTACAATCCCATATTAATTATTTAAGGCAAACATGAGGTTGGTCTGTAATATATAATCTTTCCTTAATTTCCTTAGACTGCTGTGTAAAGCTGCTTTAAGAAGCAAGGTGCCACACAGGACTAGCAACTCAAGATTCAAAGTGACTCAGAATAGATTTTGGATTTGCACAAGGCATCCCTCTTAACCTTCGGCACATGGCACCTCACACCTTGCTGAGAGTTAACCAAGACATTACTTATTTTGGTACAAACCAGCTGCCACCTGTTGCACCACACCCTGACTAAGAATAACAGGATGCAATATCTATTTTTGCTTTTCTACTCTTGAACCACTTATCCTAATTGCACAATAGCTAACACTTGCTGCATTAATTATAATTAACCTGACATTACCTGGCAAAACCTAACAGGAAGCAAGCCAAGTGGCAGCCCAAATGAGTTAAGTCACTTCAGTAGTAGGCTACACTCAGCCCACCACAAACGTTGTAAATTTCACTGGAGCTCTAGTGTCATAAATAACATTTTCAGCATAATTTGAGAGTTAGGAAAGAGCTATGAGTCCATTGTGGCGGTAGCGGCACTTATGCATGCCTGTGTATGAGAGACAGACAGAGAGCAAACTCATAGAAACACATAGCCAAACCCTTGGCCCATCTAGCTCAGCACGGTCAATACTGGCTGGCAGAAATGGCTCTCCAGGGATTCTGGACAAAGCTTTTCATATCTCCGCCTGGAGATGCTGAGATTGAAACTAGGGCCTTCTGCATGCGAAGCAGATGCTCTACCACTGAGCTACAACCCATATTCAGACCTCAGCTTTTCTGAACAGACTAAATCAGTGACTGAGGGTGCAATCCAGATGTGCTGCCTGTAATCCTCCAACCTCAGAAGATTATGGGCATCCTATGCAGGACAAGAGGATGGTAAAGGGGACCTCCATGCTTGTCTAGCCAATTTCAGCAGTTGGACGTTATTTATTTACATATTGTTCCACATTTAAGCAGATTCCCAAGCAGTGAATACTACAAAACTAACAGAGATAAAACAATACAAACAATACATTAAAACAAAATCACATTAAAATGGTGGCTAGTCAGCAGGAAAAGCTTCCTGAAACAAGGAGGCCTTCATCAGGCACAAGAAAAAGCACAGTATTTGTGTCTAGCTTATCTCCAGGGAATTCCATAGAACTAGGGCCACCATACTGAAGGCTCTTCTCTTAAAGATCTCCAGTTGGGCCATGGGTCCATGTAGAAACAGCAGAAGAATGTCTTCAGATGCCCCTAATGATGGGGCAGTTGGTAAGGAAGAAGGTGCTTCCTCAGATATTAATACCTGGCTTGGCCCTGAAAGCCTGTTGGTTATTCCTGCCAAACTAGTCACAGGGTAGTTTGGTGGGAATCGGTAGTTTAAAGCTGCATTTTAAAGTTTACTTTTTAGGGAATCTTCCCTACCTCACATCATACATTGCCACTGTTCCCATGTATGTGTTGTTCATTTTGCACTTAACTATAGCCCCTTGTTGGGGCAAAAACAAAAACAAAAACCACTCTTCCACCTTCCTATAGCAGCTGCTGGCACACTCTGCCATAGAGCTGAACTTAGATGCTACCCCATGGGCATCTTCTAGCCTGCTGTACTGACACTGCATCCACTATCGATTTCCAGTGACACTAGCAAGGTCCCATCAATGCCTTTGCTGAGGGAGACAGCATGGATCTGGGCTTGAACCGCATTCCTGTTCTATGCACAGATCTGAAGGCGCTTGAGACCTGAACAGTGGAAGCTTCTAACAGAGTGCATCAGAGCCTTGGCTATCAGGCAGTATAAAAATGAAATCAATCAATCTGATGAAGTATAGTCCATGAATATGTACAAGATTATGCCAGAATAAAATGGACCATAAGGTGCTAAAGACTCCTTGCCTCTGCTTCCTTGGACTAATACAGTTTCCCTCTGGAAAAAGCTTTCTATATATCCTTAATTTGCATTAGCCTTCACTTCTCTTGATGTCCTACACTGTACTGCTATAGGAAGGCCAAGAGGTGAGTGCAAGTCAGACGTCACTCTCCTGTGGATTTCCCTGCTCCAGATTTCCATGGTGAGATTTTCCCACACATCCGGCAGAGTGCCAGCAGAAAGCCTCAGCTGTTTTTCAAGCTTAGCATTATTGATTTCTCGTTCCTCAGTGTGATCAGTGCATCCCAGAGAAGCTCTGCTCCTGAGGCATTCCCATTCCATGCAGAGGGTGTATGTGTAAGACCTTCCTTCTAATCAGTAGGTCAGTGATACATGCCAGATTTATTCTGGAATTGTCCAAGCTCAGTTCCAGAAACTGCCTTTGCTTCCAATGAAGAGGTGTGATGTTTCAATTATTTGCAGCCAAGCACAGGAGGAAAGTTTGGCTTCCATCATTTTTCTTGTCAGAATTCTATTCCCAAGTTCATGGATTGCGAGGGAGGCCCTTTCCGGATGAAGCAAAAGGTTTATATACTCATATGCTCTGTTAGCAGCCAATTTCAGCCTGGGGATGCTGGCCCCTTCCCCTCAGAGTCCAAGAAGCAATTACACACTTCTTGAGAACAGAGAGGAACACTATCAACAAGAATGATGGGTGAACAGAAGGGTCCTGTGAGAGATTTGAGTATTCTTTGTCCTAAGGCTAACCCGGAGGAGGTATTTTTGGTTTGTGTACACAAGAATCATGACTGATATTCTGTTGTATTGCAAGCAATGCCACTGCAAGACAATAAATTTCTCTCACATACAATGTACTCTATCACACACACACAGTTCTTTCTCCTTCACAATGTGCTGCTGCTGCTTACGACACGAAGGAATAATTGCTCAAAGTACAATATAGTGCTTCATTTCCCAACATGTTTTTGGCAGTCATATACTGGTAGTGGGGAACTTTACGTACCTAACATTTGATGCTAATACCCAATTGCCAAATGTCACATTGGTACATCATTCAGTGCTGCATCTTTATTTTAAAAATTGTAGCCGAGGTCCCGATCAGCATGAGTGAGTAGAGGGTTTTCAAAGTCTTTCTGCCTATGCCCTTGCCCTCTCACCCTCCAGAGTTGCTGCTTGTTCTTGGAAGGAAATCTGCTATTTCTGCCAAAACCAAATATGCAAAACCCCCTTCCCTCTTGCTGTGGTCTTGTTACTCAGCTCCTTGCTCCAGGGCTATTGAAACTGCAGTGTAACAGTCAGAGTGTTGCCCTAGCGCCCCAGAGATCTGGGTTCTCTTCACCACTGAGGCATGAAGTTCACTTGATGAGTTTGGGACAGTCACCAACTCTAAGCCTGATCTACATTAATGAATCTTTGTGAGGATAAAATAGAGAGGAAAAACACCATGTAAACTGCTTTGTGTTCCTTGCAAGTGGAGAAAGAGCACGATATAAATATACTAATAGAAGACTAAACTTAACAAAAACACACCCAAACACCAGCAAACTATGCTTTTAACATAATGGTTGGATTCATACAACATAGCAAATAATCCCGTGCTGTTTCCATTGCGCATAGGTTCTTTCCCAAATTTACTGGTATTGTGGTTATCCTGGCAGTACCATTTCCATGCTCCCCAGTCTGCCCTCCCAGCCTCACCACACATCCTAGCAACCCCTATAAGTGAAATCCCTGTCCTTTCCCTATTCTTGCTTATTGACCACAGTAGCCTCCTCCTGATTGGTCCACTGCAGTCCTGAGGTGGATTCCCCCCTTCCCCCTCCTGTATATGTGAGTGTGTCTGTGGGACATCCCACAGAGCTTTTTATTAAATGAAAATAAACAGTCTTGCCATGAATCTATGATGTTTCCATGCCAACAATGCTACAGTGGAAATCCTGGGACCAGACACCTAGAGAAGTCACGGTGAAGAAGTGTGGAAACCATAGAACAGATTATTGATTCTCTCTGGTTTCAGAAAAAGAATCCTGCTATGCACTGACTCTGGACTAAGGATATGTGAAGAATTACTTCAAGGGTGGGAATCTGTCAGGTTCCTTGGACTTGGCTTCCTCGACTCCAGTCTGCTTTGCAATGGCCCTGAGTCTGAGTTCTGGCAAGCGTGCTGCGCATTCCTGGGGTGCTCACCAGAAAAGGAGCCCCATGCAA
Organism: Varanus komodoensis; assembly: GCF_004798865.1. NCBI lineage: Eukaryota > Metazoa > Chordata > Lepidosauria > Squamata > Varanidae > Varanus > Varanus komodoensis. Next base: position 31,711,727 of record NW_025335317.1, read on the forward strand.
CTGCTAGCAGTGCCCATATCTGTTTGGGCAGCTGCACCTGATGCAGAAGAAGGTTGCAAGTTGTGCAACTGGGGGTCTAAGAGTGTTTGCAGACTTCCTTTCCTCTAGGCTTGCTTGGAAGACCAGGCCAAACACAGGAGGAAACCTGTGAATGTTTGGAGGGGTGGATTCTGATAGGGATCTGGAGAACATAACAAACCTGAAACTGTAAGATTCCACCATGGCTTCTCATGTTGTGCAAACCCACCCAAAGAATAATTTCACCCCATGCTGGTTACCTCCACAGTTAGAGCCTTTTTACAGTGCTGAGACATCAGCTGCGTTCACCTGATACAAGCCACAGTAGATTTTTACCACTGCTGGTCTGTCATGCCATCCAAATCCCTTCATAGTATTTCAGCATGGTAGGTTTGGGCTTTAGAAACCATGCACCGAAACAACAGTCTGTTTTGTAGCTTCTCTGTATTGTCTGAACCAAAAAAGCACAATCTATCATGGTATGAAGGCAAAACCAGAGAGCTGCTTGGCAAGAGTGGCTTTTGCTACTCCTGCCAAGCAGCTGGCCAGAGAATGCCAATGACAATTGACATTTTGCATGCTTGTCAGAGACTTCCCTGTTCTGCCTGCTTCCTGCCCTAAATCTCTCTTTTGAGGTAGGAGAGGGCAATAAGCTGGGCAGCACTGCACCACTCAGCTGCTGCCCTGCTTGCCCCACTTTCTTGCTCCCACTTACCAGAGAAGCATCCCCAACCCAGCACCTATGGGGAAATCTCTCTGACAAGCAGGAATGAAAAGACAGGACAAGCACTGAGCCTCCTTCTCATGATTGCTCCTCACAAGAAAAGCGCTCAAGTGAAAGCCAGGTTGGAGACACCTTCTTGATGGAGATACCTTCAAGGAATGGGGCAAGGAGCAGAAAAAGCTCAGCAGTGCTGTCCCTGATTGAGTGCCCCGCTCCCACCTGATTCTCACCCCTCCGGTTTCTGCGTGTGTGGGCCTTCTTTCAGACAGATGAGCAGGAGGAATCATCTCATCACTCCTTTCCACAGTGCAACCCAGCTGGTTTCCTCCCTTTTTTGTCTGAGTGTGGATCAGGGACCACTCATCCTAAGCCACTGGAGCAGGAGGGGAAGGTGCTTCATCAGCTTCTTTGTCCTCTCCACAAGAGAGAGTGTTTGACACAGTTGTGATGATCTGGACTTATCTAGCAATCATGGCTGTCAAAAAGAAGAGCCTCATTCCTCCCTGTGGTGACTCCTGGGACACCTGGAGGACTGAAAGAAAAGGAGATAGTGGGAGGGTAGAGACGCATCACCCTGAACAGGATTGTCTGACTGCTAGGCTGAAGGAAAAAATGTGAGCCATGGTAAGTATGTAGGGTTGCTTGTTGTGACATGTGAACCTAACCATTGTTTTCTCACCATCAGCTTATATAGAGCTAATGCAGGACTCAGAATCATTTTTTAGGCATCAAGACCTTTGAAGTGTTTTGGCAGGCTTGCCTGTTTACATAATGGAACTTGCTCAAGGGGATCTCTGCCCAAGCCCTGGAAATGTGCTTAACATCTCTTCTTTCTGAAAGACAATGAGCTTCTCCATCCTCAATAAGGGTTTTGCAATTATAAGACTCTAATAGAAGTACAAGATGAGCATTTCCTTCTGTGGGGTGGGGTGAGAGAGAGCTTTGCATGTGTTCACTGTTTCCTTTAAAAATAAAAGCAATATTGATGTCCGCTTTGCATCTGACTAGGTATGGCTGTGTAGTTAGTGGCTAAAAATAAAAATAAAAATGAAGACAGCTCCCATCACACCAGAGAAGCACATCTGTCGTGCCCATGCACTTGAGTGCAGTGGGGCACCCAGCCTTAAGAACAAAGGGGCCACCTTGCTGGATCAGAAAAATCTGACTTGTTCAACATCCTGTTTCCAGTAGTGCTCAGCCAGATGGTTTTGAGAAAGCTTATACAAGACTAACAGCAACCCCTTTTTCTTTCTCCCACCTCTAGCACTGGTATTCAGAGGTACACTGTCCCTGAACACAGAGGTTTTGTTTACCTATAGCCACTGATAGATCTGTCCTCCCTGTCCACACCATATTGTCATGTCTTGTGAGCCCTACATTTTCTCCTAAAATGCAAGCAAGCAAACAAAAGACAGTGCATAACATGGCATTGCACGTTTGAGCAATTAAAAGAATGTAAATGAGAAGGAAAATACTGCATTGCAATCTGTCAGAAATTACATTATCAGTTCTACACAAGGAATGCCTGTGACATTTGTATAGCCATAATCTACATCCTATCTACAGTAGATATGATGATTCTATATGGGAGCTCTACTGAGTGCTTCCTGACACAAAATATTATACACTGCTCAGAAAGTGCAGTTTCTTCATCACAAAAGCAATACCTACACAAAAAATGTGCACTAAGCACTAGAGCACAGGAAGCACATGCACAGATGCACTCACTCACACGCACACACATTGTGCAGCATTCTAAACCAGAGGTGGGCAACTTATGCCCCTCCAGATGTTTTGAGGTACTGCTCCTATTGTGCCTCCACACTGGCTATGCTGGTTTGTGCTGATTAGAGCTGAAGTCCAAAATATCTGGAAGGCCAGACGCTTCCTACTCCTCTCTCCAAGGTGAGAAAAACTGAACTCGGCAATTCATCGTTTCTTCATTTTGTTTAGCAAAGCTTTTCCCCCACACTATGTAATGTATTTGTTACATGCTTTTAAACCTACCCTTTTCCCAACAAGCTCAAGGCAATGCACATGGTTCTTCATCCTTTCCATTTTATCCTCACACAGTCCTGAAAAGTAGGTCTGAGTAAATGTGCTCCCAAACAAGGGCTTTATGGTGCAAGAGGCTTGCCTCACTCTCTGAAGTTGATGGGGGCAGGAGCCAGATGTCATCATCTTCCACTCATGACCATGCTGTGTTTTCCCACCACTTCTATTTTTTCTCTTACCACAGAAACATCAGTTAATAAGGAAGAAATCTGTTAATAAGCACCTTGAAAGGCGGTCACTCATGCAACATCACCCAGCAAGTTTCACAACAGAGGACCAGTAAGACATAATGTAGTTCAGGCAATTAGACATGGCAATACTGGCCTTTCAAAAGTAAATCCAATGGAAGCTCCCCTGCCACTACTACAAAGTGGGCCCCCATTCTGGATTGGGACCATGCGGGAAAGGATTTTAAAAATTCAAACCCCAGGGCCCTGAACAGGATCACAGCACTGGCTATTTGTGAAAGAATAATCTTGTACTTGGGGCAAACCACATAATTAACATCTTGTGTGGTTTGTCCCTGAGACCGAACAAGCCAGAAGAAATATTGTAGGCTTGAAGTCCAGCGGTGACTTTGGCAAAAGGTGTGAGGAAGGACTGAAAATGGCCTACCAAAGCCTCTCACTGTGCTTCCAATCTAGCAAGGGCCCTCTGTCCCTCCTTCTGCTAATGTTATGAGTGAAAAGGCAGGCCCCATGAAGCCTCCTGTGCAGGTCTTTGGTGTCACCTTGTCTGCACAGGAAGGGCAGGAAGCAGCAATTAACCAGGCACCTTCATTTCCAATCCAAAGGGTGAGAGCAGGCCCTTGGAGAACCAGGCCTACAAGTTGCAGAAGCCTCCTGCTGTGCATGGGATGCACTTGGGATTTGGCAGACAGGCAAGAGCATGCTGCTTCCAGCCAGGTCAGCAAAACCTGCACAGAACTTTGCTCTTTCCCTTGTCTGGCATGTCCTGACTGGCGCACACACTTGGGCACTTTGTAGAAGGTTCTCTATGGAAATATTGTGCAACTTCTTCACAAGATTGCCCCTTCTTTGTCATGGCTGCTCCTCTCCCATGCCAAAGCCCCCACCCATCCCCTAGAACACTCCCTTTCCCTTGCTCCTTCTCTTTGCTGCCCTGGACCAACACTTGCTGTCTGCTGAAATCACCAGGAAAGAAGGCATGTTTGCAGGACAGGTATGCGGTGCAGCGCTGTGTTCCCAGGACCAAGCCCAGTAACGGGAAGTAGCTATTCTCAATGACAGTAAATCAGATTGGCAAGATTAGAGGCCTTTGCTGCCTAATCATGAGCCACTTGGGCAGGAGGACAACTTACTGGAACTGAAAGGAAATAAAAGCAATAAATAAAGCATGACTGTTAACATCTGGCCCTTGCCATGGGGTGCATGGTAGCATGGGTTGTTTATGGTTCATTTACTGACTTTATGGGGCTCCATAGCACAGGGGGCAAGAGCACAGTAACAGCAGAAAATAATCCTTTATGCCAAAGTGCATACGTATGCATGCGCTTGTGTGTGTGTGTGTGCACGTGCGCTTAAAGAGTGCAGACATATGTACAAAGGTCCAGATACACACATGTGAATAGTGTTAGTCCGAAGCTTTGGACAGCTTTCTACAGATACACAGGCAAACCTCGGCAGGCAGGGTAAGATTGCAGGCTGGACTCTTCCAAGCAGCACAAAGAGACAAATAACATTTGTTTGCATTGTGTTGATCTTGTAACAGTTCCAGACACCCTATAGAACTCAAGAAAAAGGCATCAGGGATCAACCACAATAAGGAGGTTTATGGAGAGCTCATAAAACGTATTTTCTGCAGCTGCACTGGGAGCCAAGGTCCACTGTGCTGTGGTTGGGCCAATCTTCTCAGCAGCACAGTTCCCATCTCTGACTTCCTTCCTGGCAGTATCAGGGTGGGTAAGCATTTTAAACATGTACACAAGCACGCATTTTTTGCACAGAATGGGCCAAAATAACCTCTCTCACCCAGAAATTAGGCAAGTCTGTGTATACTTTTCTTCATCTTTTGGCAGGCTGATAGAGCAAGAAGGCTATAGATGGGGAAGTTAGTATTTTCTGAAGGAGACTGGAGCAGACCAAAACCACTGAGCACACTGAAGCCTTTGGCCTACCCAAGTGTAGGCGACCTGGTGTTTCCAGATGTTTTAGATTACAGCTCCCATAAACCCCAACCAACATGGACAATGATCAGAGCTTATTGGAACTGTAGTCCAAAACATCTGAAGGACACCAGTTTGCTTACCCTAGCCTAAACTGGGTTTTTTTTTCCATTGTTATGTTATTCAGTAAAGTGTTACATGAGCTAATGGTGCCCCATTTTTAAATATCATTGTCACTGTACTACTAAAAGCAATAGATCTTCCTAAGAACAAAAGTTGAGCCTGAATGTGCGAGGAACAAAGAGCAGGGGCAGGGGCATATTTCTTCCCAGAAATGAAAATGTTCACAAAGATAAGGGTAACTCCATTTCGTCAAGACTATTGTGCAACGCTTCTTGGAATTTGCTAGGTTCCAGGCATGCCCAGCAAAAATTGAATAAGTTAGCCTGTACATCCAGTACCCAACCCAGGTTTATCCTCTTGTCAGTGATGATGGGCATAACAAGATATAAAGAGTGTTCACTGAGATTAACATATGGGGCAGCTGTGCATTTCCTTCAAGAAAGCTACCTCCCATGAATGTTCTCATGTGGAAGATATGAAGAGTGGAATTAATTAGTTTGTGTGATAAAATCATCTGCATATAGCTGAGCATTTTATTATACTTTAAATTTGATTTATTTCAAATAAGATTTTTGGAAGCTGTAGCAAATCAGAACTGGGAACTAGGGCTTGCATGTTTTGGAGTGCAAACCAAAACAGGCCATAGGATTGCAACAGAAGCCCAATATATACTGGTGGGACACCAGATAAGCCACTGCTGTGATGAATATGCCAGTGGGATGACTAAAATGGGGTAGACTCACAGGATGGAAATGGATAACAACAGGGAAGAAACACATTTACATGAAATCCTGTACCTCTTAATCCACAATGCAATTTTGCACCAATCCTAGGCCTGACACAAGATAATTCCCCCCTTTAAGCTCAGTGGGAAGGGGGAATTAAAATTAATCACTCTAAAATTAACAACCTGCTCCACCCATATCACAAAGGTGCAATGGGTGGGGGGAAGCTTTTAAAGTGATACATAGGAAATTTGAATTTTATTTTATCATAAGCTGGATATACTACTTTATATAAAGCTAGTAAGACAGGCAGAAAGAGACTGAGACCTGGTTCTTTCCACACAATAGCCCATCCATGGGTTACCTTCAAAGAGCTGCAGCACTCTCTATTCCCTGACCAGGGAGTGCCATGGCACAACAATCCACAGCAACCACCAGTCAGGGCTCTTATATTCGTAATGGTGACTGGCACATGCAGCAGCTCCTTGAGTATAAATTAACCCATGATGAAGCTTGCATTGTGTAAACAGCTCCAGGGAGAGGCAGATTACCATTCTGTCTCATACAAGGGAACTGTCTACTTCTGGGGTATCTGGGCAGGAATGAACCAAGAAGACAGAACGATGTATTTCTATTACCTATGCAAGCATTGATACCCCTGTTTTGTCATCTCAAAAGTAGTGGCTTACAAAATATAAAAACAGGCATTAAAATTTAAATCTCGATTACAAGACTAAATGCACTTTCAGAAAATACTAACAGAGAATTAATAAATCAAATTAAGCAACTACACAATTTTTTGTTTAAACAGAAACCCCTTCAGTTACTGGGAAAACATCAGAGGAAGATCACGTAATCTCTTGGGGGCAGGGTGTCCAAATACAAGGAACAAGGAGGTTGTGATTCTTCTTATTCCTTCCCAATTATGAAACTTGAACCAAATGAGGCTATGAGAAACACCACATAAACTGTTTTAAACCCGGCTTGCCAAAGAAGTGGTTGTTTTGAAGCGCTGGGGAGAGTGCCTTACCATTTAACCAGCCATCGTCAGTGCCAGGAGTTGGCACCACTGGGCAGTTGCCAAGATCCCTGCACTTGAGGAGCATCTCTCAGGACCTGAGGAGTGTTCACCAGGGCCAGCTCTTGCTCAGCTCCTGTGAAGGTGCAGCAGTCTCTGTGGCATTTCAGCCTCATTGGGCAGAAAGCCCCAGAGGTCTGTGTTATGCATAGCACAGCGATTGCTACCAACTCTTTCTCAGGGAGTAGGTTGCACAGGGAAGTTCCTGCTGTCTTCCTACCAAAATGGATGGTTGATGAAAGGTGGTGCAAGGAATAAGAGCAGCTGTCCCCAGTCACTTGCCTGCCCTTTCAGTCTGCGGTATTCAGTGGGCTCACCACAGCACCCAGGGGATCAACACAGGTGTGTGTACTAGTGAGCGAGAGAAGAGGATGGTTGCTTCTGCCTTTCTAGACAGCTGAAAGCAGGACTGCCCAAAATGTTAATCACAGAAGGCAACAATTAGCGCTGTCTTGCACACCCTTTCTCTGGGTAGCATGGCAGGGAAGACCGGACCCTGTGGCTCCAGCTGGAGAGGGAAAGCACAAGCATTGAGTCCAGTGCCCAATCCCTTTCTCCAGAGCACCCAAAAAGAAAGTCCAGCCATTACAGTGGGCAAAAGTGGCTCCTTCTTATGCAAAAGGCAGCTGCTTCATTCCCCTTTTGCTCCATTTGTGCATTTGCCAGTCTGTGCTGGCTAGAGGGGGGAGGAGGGAGGGATGTGCTCATTCATTCTGGGATGCTGTGCCCAACCCTCTTCGCCATACCACCCAAAGGCAGTCTTCTGGAGAGGGTGGAAGAGCAGCAGCCATTCGATAACACTGCCCGGCACAGGGGGGCAGGGAGAGGTATTCTTGTGCCCAAGCCCTTTATTTGTGAGCAGTCCAGAAGACAGGAATGGGCAGAGAAGGGTTGTAAAGCGCAGCTGTTGGTGTTCCCATTCCTTATTACTTTGGCCTTCCAGGAAACTCAACTGGCTCGCCCCCTCTCTCTTTGGGTGGCCCAGTGTGGAGGCTTAGGTCCAGCAAGCCTCCCTAAGCAAGAATGCAGGGGAGAAGAAACTATGCAAGCCTCTGCTTGCTCGTCCCCGTCCTTCTCTGGGGAACGTGGCAGGTGGGGCTTGGCTCACCAGTCCCAATCCCTACCGCCTAGGCCAGTCTTCTGCAACCTGGTGTTCTCCATATATGCTGCATTGCAACACCTGGCGTCCAGCAGCCCCCTCTGCGGAAAGTTGAAGCTCAGCGTACAGGACAGCACCAGGCTGGGGAAGGGTGACCTGGACGGAGAGCAGAGGTGAGGGAGAGAATGAGGCTGCCGCATCCGCATCCCGCAGCCCCTTTCGCTGTGCCCAGTCCTCCCTGCTGTGTCGTCCAGTGAGAAGAGAACGCAAGCGAGTGAACAGAGGCGACACACAAAGCTTCCGTTCTTTATCTCGTTAATCCTTACGCACGCCACCCAGAGAAAACAAGAGAGAAAACAAACTTTTATCCTCTTGCAACCAACCCTCTCCCCAGAGATGGAGACATGACGCTGAGGGTTAGGCTGAGAGTGGAGGAAGAGGAGGAACCAGCAAAGGCTTTTAACCCTCACTCCCAAATCCGAGCAGCCCCTGCACGGGCGCCTTTTTCATAAATATAGCTTTTAATTTAAGTGCACACCAAAACTACAATTCCCAAAAGGCTCTGATGCAAGGCGGAGAGATCGCGGTGCGCCGTAGCATGCTGGGAACCGTAGTCTACCGCCCCTTTAGAGAAAGAACGTGGCGATCGATCTGCGTGGGCTCGGTCCAGTCGGAGGCAGGACGTAGCGGGGCTGGGACAAGTGGCGATGTGGCCGCTGCTGGCGCTAAGGAGGATGGTGGGCAAAGACTTCGGGCGCGGTGGTCGTGTCGTCTGCCAGCTCCCTCACGCCCCTCTGTGTGCTTCTAGAGTGTACAGGGCTGAGGCTGCCGCCGCCAGCCATAGTGGAAAAGCTCACGCGACGACCAGCTGCAAGGCTGATGGCCGTGGACTGATCAAAAACTCCAGTCGGCCGAAGCTCTGGTACAGACTGCAAGGGGCTGTCCTTTCTCAGCCTTCATATGGGTGGCAAGGCGTGGGTACTACCACCCCGGATGTCTCTGGGCATGATTGCTACTGCCAGAGATGTAAAGCCAGCTTGGTCCAGTGCAAGCCCTGGTATCCAGTCCAGTGTTGGCACCAGGTTTTTGGTGCCTTTTTGAGTCATCTGTGGCATAAGAAGAAGACTTTGCACAGCAGTGTAGTCCATCCAAGATCAAAATGCCAGCACCTTTGTGCCAAGCCCTGGCAAGCCTTGTTCTTGAGAATGCAATCAGGGAGATACAGCCGTCTTGTTGCCAGCCCACCCTGTCATACCATTTTGCCCTGGTGGTCCTGGCAAGTAGCTTCCCTTGCCCCTACAACCAGGGTTGGCACTCGCAGTTACCAGGCAACAAGTCACCCAGCAGGGATCAAGTGCCACGTAGTGGATCTGCGCAGTGACACGGTGACTCGGCCCAGCCCCAAGATGAGGCAAGCCATGGCTCAGGCAGAGGTGGGTGACGATGACTACGGGGAGGACCCCACAGTCAATGGTGAGTCTGGGAGACAGGATGAGTAGGCCAAGGGCCAACAGCACTCTAGCCCCATCTTGTCCCCAGTCCAGCACTCAAAAGCAGGGCCACTCTGAATATCAGAGACTGTCTATGGGAGCACCTATTCAAGGACTGCATTATAACTGGAAGTGAAGGGCAATTCAGAATAGCTTATAGAAAGGCAGAATATGCATTACTGATGATGGTGGTGGTGGTGATGGTGATTATAGCATGCAGCAGTTCTTTTTATAAAGGAGCAGTGTGCTGGCTGGTTGACCTCTCTGGGAAAGGATTCCCTCAAGATCCAGTGGTGACGCAAACCCTACAACTCCCCCGCCCCCATTTTATGAACTGAAAGTCTGGAACCTAGGGAATTAGTTTCTCTCCATGATTACGTCACTTACATTACTGTTTGAAAGATGGGTAATGTAAATTAAACCCACTGATAAAATGAGGAGAGTAGGCCCTCTGATAGGAGCTAGGCCATTAGTTTAGCCAGAGATTCCTCAGGAAGCTGGAGGAGGAGGAGGCCTTAAAGGCCCAGTACTACTAATTCTATAAACAGGCCCACGTCTGTGATCTTACCACCCTGTACAAACCATCTGAAAACATGGGCTTTCTTTTGCTACCCTGCAGAGCTGCAGAGAGTAGTGGCTGACCTGCTTGGAATGGAGGAGGCTTTGTTTGTCCCCACCGCCACCATGGCCAACCTCATTGCTGGTGAGTCTTGCAAGAAGCAGCCAATGTGGCTGGGCTGCAGCAGAGAGGGAGAACAGTGCCTTAAAATGGGAATGGTGCCCATTCCATATTAATATTCAACTATATTGAGGGTATGCAACCTCAGTGGGCCAAATCTGACCTGCCTTGGGAACCCAGTCTGGCCCTCTACAGCCTGCAAGGGCCTTACACTCTTTCCCTACCAACAATTGTTTGGTTGTTTCCTGGCTTGTGTGTGTTCTTGCTCCTTTTGCAAGGAGCTGAAATGCTACTCCTAAGGTTTCGTTACTGACAGTAAAAGCTGTAAACTACAATATGCTGGTATTTTTGGTGCTTTGGTTTCAGCTACCCCTGGATTGCCCCGCCCCCCCACTCCCTGAGAGTTTCTCCAGAATTGAATTCAGCCTTCAGGGTGAAAGTGGTGCATCACCCCTGAGGTGTACTGGGCCATCTGTGCACATGGCACTGCATAATTACAAATGCACAGGTCTGTCACAAGGCACTTACTCCCGTCTTAGAATCACCAGGCAAAGCACTTTGGTAATGGGACAGTCTACAAAAGTTCTAACTAAATAAAGAATAAATTTGCCAGTAGTATGAGAGCTCTTAGCTGCTTCTAAAAGATACTGGCAAGACTACAATAAGCAGGACCGGATGTTCCAGTGCAGGCATTGTCCAATAGTGACGAAAGTGGTGGCCTCCAGGGAGCAACCGTGTGCTGAGGAGAGGATCACAACAGGGTCATATTCATGTTGTATTTCCCCTGCTCTCTGCCCCTTGCCCCTTCTCCACCCCCTCTAAAGACTCGCCCATTCTCATAGCTGTCCTCTTCCTCTTCTTTTTCCACAGTCATGTGCCACTGTCAGAGGCGAGGTGCGCAGGTCTTGCTGGGGAGAGAGGCCCACATTCATGTTTTTGAGCATGGAGGGGTAGCACAAGTAAGTGGTGCTGGAAGAGACACAGCAGCGCTAGCCATCTCATTTCTTGGTTCTGCCTTCTCTTGGCACACAAACCTGGTATATCCTGGGTGTGTTTTTGCAGCTGGAACATAATCAGGTCCAAGACTGGCTAATGTGGGAAGTAATTCTTGTACAGAACTCATTAAAAGCGCATTTGAACTTCGCTCTTGCTTTATATATGTCACATATAAAAATGCCCCTAATGCAGGAGAGAATTCAAAAGAACAATGAACATATATCCCGGTCAATGAAAATTTTATATCCAGATTAGGAATGCATGTATACATTCAATGATAAGACTGCCTAAATGCTTGGACAGTGAATATAATTTATTTGTTGTTAGATGTATTTTATTTATTAGGTTTATATCCCGCTTTTTTCTTACCAAGTGGCTTACATCAGTCTCCTGCTCTCCATCTTATTCCCACAACAACCCTGTGAGGTAGGTTGGGCTGAGAGTCTGTGGCTGGCCCAAAGCCACCCAGTTGGCTGAATGCGGACTAGAACCCAGGTTGCTTGAGTCGCAGTCTCACGCTCGTAACTATTACACCTCAGTGGCTTTCCATGGTATCTCTTTTTTGACCTCGAGCTTAGGCCTGAGTGTCCCTGAGAGAGAGAGAGACAGGGAGAGATCTGGACTGACTGGAATGATTCAGGAGAATCTAAAAGCTAGTACTGATGATTATGTCAGGTCTAAAATCTTTTGCCCAACTAGCACTTGGAAAAGTTGCTGAATGAGGAACCAAATTAAGTTCTCTCAAGAGGCATATTTGGAGTGGGTTATGGTAAAGACCATGTACTACTGGCAGCTGCCAAAACAAATGATGTCACAGTTTTGCAAAGGGTCTTAAGGCAACCTGGTTTTCTAAGGCTTTCTCTAAATTTAGATTGGAGTGAGCTGGGAAAGAAACCTGGTATTGTGGGGCCCTCTAGTGGCTCTAAATTCAACCCTCATTCTCTTGTCCTTGCATGAGCATTTATACATCCAAAGCCAAACTAACAGCTTCTCAACACCTGAGAAAATGGGTCCATTGATGATAAAACCAGCAAGGGAATTTTTGGTTTTGGAAGTTCAGGTCCCATCATTGGCACTACAGCCATGGGTCACAGCTCACAGAGGGAAGTCACACACTTGCCCATGGCCCTGCATACAGAACCTCATTTTCCTCAGATGTGCAGTAACACTGAAAACCAAATGTTGCATTTAATACCAGTAGAAGCAAAGTATTCTGCCAACATGAGTAGTTTATCATCCACCCATTTTGTTCTGAAAAGGTGGCTGGAGTCCATTCAGAGACCTTGCAAGACCTGCCTGATGGGACCATGAGTCTGGAAGAACTGGAGAATAAGATCCATCAGGCCCACAGAAGTCAGTACCACCCACGCCCAGAGCTCATCTGCCTTGAGAATACGCACTGCTCAGCCGGGGGACGGGTACTCCCCCTTCACTACCTGAAGGAAGTGAGCATCATCAGCCAGTCCCCACCCAACCAACTCTTTTGGAAGATTCATCGCATTTCCTAGCTAGATGAGTATCTTTGTCACTGGGGCAATTCAGAGAAGCAGTAGCAGCAGGTGTGAACTGAAACAAAATATTGCAAAATATTCTTATCCCCTGCAGGGTATATTTATGTACAGTGAAAAGAGAGGGTACTTCCCCACCAACCACAATTCTACCTCCAAGAAGCCAGGAGTCGGCAAATTTGGGTAGTCCAGAAACTCTGGGCTGCTTTCCTGCTACTGCACCATGGCAAAAATATGGTTGTTTGCCCCTGAAATTCAGCAGCAAAGTGCCATGGAGACTCAGAAAGACCAGATTTAACTTGAAAGTGGGATTTTATAGTATTGTTTTTATGTACTGTTGTAGCCTACTCAGTTTTGACTATGGGGAGGTATAGAAATGAATACGGCAACGATATGGAGTCTCTGCAGCAATTTGCTGCTGAATTGGTACCTATTCTTTGGCCTCTGCACCAGAAAATTTTAGTAGTGTGGGTGATGGCAGGAGTGTCGGGGGCCACACTCGAGGTCATGAGGCTACATGTTGCCCCTGCCTGCCATATCATTATCATTGCATTGCATTAATATAGGCTGTTGAGGGATTTGTTCTCTTTTCCATGCAACTGACTTTAATATTATTTGATAGTCTCTGAAATCTTGTCAGGCTATTTTATGTGGTTCATGGAGCAACAGCATAATTTTGTTTCATTTCATGTACAAATTTATACTCGTGTATTCTGAAGATGTCCCCAAATGTGTAATCACTTTATTTTTGTGAGCTGCTCTTCTGCTTCCAAACTGACAGGCACTCAGCCAAATATGTTTGCATGGGCATTGAGCAACCCAAAAAGCAATTATAAAAATAAACAAAAGATCCTCTAGGTGGGCTCAATATTATTAAGCAGCTTTCTGGCTGGACCTATTGTCTGCTTTTTTAATTAAAGCCTGCCTCCCAGCTGCAAGCCAAATTGCTTTTAACTTTCTTTAGAACTTGTGCCGCCCTTTGCTACCTAGCATTAGAATGATCGTAAGAAAAGCCAGGAGGCCTTGAGTAACATGCTTTGCAACTCTTGTAAGGTGCTGAGTGAGTTCCATTCTCTACACAGGTGCGGCACCTCGCGCAGCAATATGGGTTGCGGATACACATGGATGGTGCTCGAATGCTTAACGCCGCAGTGGCTCTGGGAGTACGGCCAGCTCAGATCTCCCAGCACTGTGATTCCATCTCCTTGTGCTTCTCTAAGGTGGGGAAAGGCAATACTGGGATTCTCAGAATGGTGGGTTGCAGAAATAGTATGAGCATAGCGCCCATGAAGCTTGCGGAGCTATAATCTGTGTCAATACGCGGGCTGCTTTTGCCAGACATACGCAGAAGTGGGAGCTTTGCCAGGCTCCTCTTAATGGAGCTGAGGGCTCCTGCAGTTGCTTACAGAGCAGCTTCTCAGCATGATAGGCCAGGGGTGCAGAACCCCAGGCCTCATGTCCCAGCCCACCTTTCAGCAATTCCACCGATGGCCATGACCCCTTCCTCTGGCTGCACCTCATTTTTCCAAGCCACTAGGCCTTTGGTGGTTTCATGGCTTTTGTGCAGTTTTCTCGAAGACTTTATTACTGGTAGTAAGAGCTTTAAGCTGTAATATGATGGTGTCCTTAATAACTTTGGCCTTGTCCCTTTTGGCGTCAGTCCATCCCAACACTGGAATGTAGGGTTTCTCCTAAGCAGAATTCAGCCCTTGGGCTGAAAAAGATTCTTCATCCCTACCATAGGCAGTGGGGAGGGGGGGATGAGGAGGCTGGGGTGAGGGTTCTCTAGTGCCTGCCTGTGTGGCCCCAGTTTCTCATCTGCATTTCGTTCCACAGGGTGTGGGTGCACCAGCCGGGGCAATCCTGGCCGGAGGCAAAGAGCTGGTGACTGAAGCCTGGCGTGTGCGGAAGCTCCTTGGAGGAGGGATGCGTCAGGCAGGGATTCTGGGCGCAGCTGCCCTGGTTGGATTGAGCCATGTGGAGGAAACACTAAAAAGGGATCACAGCAATGCCAGGCGCTTTGCTCAAGGTGCCTGTTCTGGGTGAAGATGGGGGAATGTATTTCAACCACTCCTTCATAGACAAAGTGTACTGCCTTAATCAAAGGTAGACTCCTTGTGCTGGATTGGGGTCCCCTTACAATCTGCGGACCATTTTTGCTCCCCACCCGCAGGAAAAACCCTCCCAATCTCCCCACTTGTCCTGTGATGGAACACTATCATGTTTCTGGTGGTGGGGAGATTGTGCTTGCCCTTTCCAACCCCAAGCATTTTCACTTTCAGGTGCCTGCACTTTTGGTTCTCCCCTCTGTTCCATAAACCCATCCGCTGTGGAGACCAACATTGTCCTGGCGACAGTAGCGCCCTGCCTGGCGCCTGCCAAGTTGTGTGAGCTCCTGGAGGCCGTGAGTGCAGAGGAGGTTGCTGCCACTGGGCAGGCAGTCAGTGTGCGGCTCTTCCCATGGGGCAAGCAGAGCCTACGTGCCGTCTGGCACCGTGATGTCTCCGCTCTCGACACACAACTGGCTGAGAACAAGTTGCGATTCGTCCTAGACAAGTGTCAGCAGCATCGCACCAGCGTACCCTGAAGCCAGACAGCAGGCCAAAAGCTAAGCTGGCGTTTGGTGTGTGTCACCGTAGAGTAAGCCCAGGATATAAATCTGTGATGGGTTGGTACAGCCTATTGCAAGTGGAGAGTAAAGCCCACCCATGGGAGAGGTGAGCAGTTTGCAGTGCTAGAGGGACTAGAATTGTAGCAGCACTCCAGACGCCGTGCAGGCTGTAGCCATGCAGGAAGAGAGTGGCTGTACTCTTTGGAGCTCCTTAGCCTCTTCTGGATACACTCACTCCTCACACACATATACGTAATTGCTTCTGAGATTTTGATATTGGATCTACTTTCCCTGAAATGTTCTTTAAACAATGTCTTTTTGCCGTGGGAACTTGAGAGGTTTTATTGTACTGATAACTGTAAAGTAGTCAAAGTCTATTTACTTCATTCACTGTAATTCTCTCTCACGCCAACTTTGTGGGAATGATTTGGGTCACCTGGTAAGGCACATTAAGCAGGCTAGAGCAGAAAGTGGAACGAAAAGAACACCCATGGACAAACCCAGGTGTGCAAGTGGCAATTAAGTCTTTAACAACTCAGGCTTGATAATCTACTGGTTCCTAAAGAAAGTGCAATCATTTGAACTTTACTTGTAGCATTCCCACAGTGAATAGAATCTCAGAGTTGGATTTGGAGAAATGTCCTAGTGCAGAGACTATGTTACCTGCCGTATCTAAGCTGGACTCCTGCTCAAATGTTTTAGTTCCTGGAGTGAGAGTTTGCAGGAGAATTTAGCATCCTCAGATACAGAAAAGACTTCACCAAATGGCAAGATTGTTTTTCTTGCAGCTCACTGTGAACTGTTCAGACAGTCATATCAGTCTTGGGATATTTTGCCGAAACTACCAAACAAATCATAGAATCATGGAATAGCAAAGTTAGAAGGGGCCAAGGAGGCCAGCAAGTCTAACCTGTTGCTCTTGCAGGACACAAATTTACACCATGCCACAGATGGCTGTCCAGTCTCTTTTAGAATGTCTCTAGTGTGGGAGAGCCCACAGCCTCTCCAGGCAACTGGTTCCACAGTCATATTGCTCTAACAGTTAGGAATTTTTTCCTTATATCTAGCATGAATCTGCTTTGTTGCAATCTGAGCTGATTATTCCATGTCCCACACTCTGGTATCAGCAGGAAAAGATCTTGCACTTCCTCTTTGTGTCAGCCTTTCAGGAACTTATGAAGTGCTATCATGTCTACCCTTGGTTGTCTCTTCTCAAGGCTGAACATGCCCAGTTCTCTCCGTTCTCAATAAATCCATGTTTGCTTTTATTAATCACTGTATTTTCTTTGAGGTGCTTGCAGACTGATTTTTAAATAATTTACTCCAGAATTTTTCTCAGGATTGATGACAGACTAACTGGTCTGTAGTTCCCAGGTTCATCTTTTTTCCCTTTTTGGAAGATGGGGAAAACTTAGCCCTTCTCCAGGCAGCTGGCACTTCTCCTGTTTTCCAGGATTTATCAAACATATTAGACAGTAGTTCTGAGACTTCCTTTGCTAGCTGTTTTATGACTCTGGGATGGAATTTATTGGGCCCTGGAGATCTGAACATGTTTATTCCATTTAGATATTCCTTAACCTCGAGCGAAATACATTCACTCAACCCTCCTTTATGATATTTACCAGAAGTATTTGGAAAACGGTGAAGGTTCAGGGGGAAAAAAAATGCTTTTTTTTGTTATGGGGGGGGGGGGTGGGGGATACAAAAGCCAAATGGGCTAAGTCAGTGAATAGCAAGCAAGTTAATATGCCAAATGCTAGCAAGAATGTACAAAGGGAATTATTTTTCTAATCTGCAAATTAATCATGTCACTTTGTAATCAAGTCCCTTTGCAAATTACCTCCAAGCGGGCTAGTGAGGGCCAAGAAGAACTGTGACTCTCTCCCTGGACCAACTTCTATAAGTCTAATCCCACTGCAGCCTGAAGATGTGAACAAGACCTTTGTGTCTGTGCAGCCCCCCAAATGCTCTCTTGCGCCTTGCCCTGCTTGGCCCACTTGAGCTGGCCATGGTGGGACTGACCCGATGAGTCAGGGGAGCGGTGGATTCACTGTTTGAGGATGAACTCTCTGCTGCTTTGAAGGAGGCAGTGGAGCAGTCACTCCTGGAAGAACTAGCCTTGGATCCAGAGATCTATGCCAACTATTGTCCGGTCACAAACAGCCTGTTCCTGTAAAGTGCTCAAGAGAGTAGTGGCATCTCAGCTGCAGGCACTACTGAACGGCAGTGATTATCTGGATCCCTTCCAGTCTGAATTCCAGCCTTGTCTGGGGGCAGAATCAGCCTGATAGATGACCTTTGGGAGAGCAGGGGACTGGGATCCGGTTAATTCTTATGGATTGCTTAGTGGCTTTTAATAACATTGACCTCAGCATTCTTCCAAACTGCCTTTGCGAGATGGGAATTGAAGGCACTGTTCTGCAATGGTTCAATTCATATTCAGGGAGGGTTTCCAGAGAATAGCATTGGGTGCCTGCACTTAACCCCCTGGCAGCTGAACTGTGGGGTGCCACAAGGCACCATCTCATCCCCAATGCTATTTTTTGTCTCGATGAAGCTGCCAGGGACAGTCACCAGGAGATTTCCAAATATTGCCTGTAAGGGTGTTTTGTGATATAGCACCCCATCTGCTACATATTAGAAAGATTAAGTTTGAATTACCTTGTCCATCTCAGAGCCATTCAACACCTGCTGCCCTGGCAGCTGAAGTATCTTCCTTATCTCACTCTTCTCCTAAGCAAACACCCTGTAAGTTAGCCTCTGTGATGGTCCAAAGTGAGATTTTAGATGACTTAATGGAAGTGCAAATGATTCACTCATTTAAATCCCTCCCTAAGAAAGAACAAGGAAAGACAATCATAAGGCTAGACACTCTTAAAATATTCTGGCTTCTACTTGTTTTGTGGCAAAACCATTCATAATGAGAAAATGCAGGGGGGAAATCCCAAAACTGATGGTGCTTCAGATGTATTATTGCTGACAAATGAGGGAGAGAAATCAGCTGAGGTTTCTGCACAGTGTACTGTTTCTAGCCTCAATAATTGCTGTAGACATACTTCATGGGTAAGATTGTGTGAGTGAAGTTGCAACTGAATGTACCTACGCAGATGAGAAGCATTGTGAGATTCATTAAATAGTCACTAATGTCCGCCAACTCTTCACTGCATTCTGCTGCTGATGGAACAGACAGAAGTGATACATCTTCTCTCAGGGAGGCTTAGTTGACTCAGCCAGCCCCATTGAGCAAGGAGGACATAATTTAGTTTCCGGTCTCTAACCAGCCTCTTTGGTGAGCTTAACATCATTTACTCTGGAGTCAAAGGCTAATTTAGTAATAAAAGTCACAACACCTAATTAATAGACCCCAAAACACTGGCATTTGAGACAAGAAGTGGATCCCTGCAATTAAAAAGAGGAGCACCATGTTTCTGGGGAATCACCAAAATAACCCTTTATTGGATGAAAATGAAAGGAAAAGTGGCTTTTGGCCAAACTAAATATTAACTACCTTTGGATTGACAATACCTGTATCAGCCAAACTCTCAGATTACTTTATTTCAGTTGAATATTGCAGGATGGCTGAGTAAACACCCCGATGCCCAGTTTATTTACATTGCTAAATTTGTCACTTCATTAGTACCATAGCTGTGAGTTCAGGAGGAGCCAAAACACACATCTGCTTACTGGAGCTGTTTATTTCAAAGAAAGGAGGATCCAGATGCATCAAGGACGGGCAGAAAGCCATGCTTTGTGGAAGAGGAGCTGGACATCTCAAAGCTTCGGGTGAAGAGGTCATGGCTGCCACAGTTCCAGGGTATTTGTTGTCTTTCTCTGCCTTCCATGAACATCACGAGTTGAGTCACAGAACTCTTAGTCTGCCCACCCAGCACCGTAGGGCCAGTAAGCAGAGATGGAAACAGCTGTGCCTGATGGGTAAGGCTTCCTTGTACCTTCTGCCCCATTAGCTTAGCACATCCACAGGGAGAGCCATCCTCTCTGAGATCATGACCCTGTCCCTGCAAACCCTGTGGTTCATGTAAGGATGTTATAGCTGCAGAACAGTAGAGAACACTGTCAGAATTAGGAAGGGACCACGCACGGCAGGATTTCGTCACATATCCCTGCCAACGCTGCACTCCCCCTTCCCATCCTCTCCCAGGATCAGATAACCACTGAGCACACATCTGGCTTCAGGTGAAGCCCCCAAGCAGCCAGGAGGAGCAGGATGCCAGCCAGCCCCTCGGTGCCAAAAGAGAGCCAGGCGAGTGCCAGGGACCAGCCAAAAGCAACGTGGACGTGCTCAAAGTGCAGCTGGCCAAACAGGCGCACGGTCCCAATGAAAGCTGCCCTGGAGTAGCTGATGTAGATGCTGGTCCCTGACAGGGTCAGCAGTGCTGGTGGGGAGAAGAGGGGAGAGAAGGGTCAGCAAAGTGGAGTCGGGTACCAGGCACTGCCTCCAAATATGCCTCCCCTCCTTCTATTAGGGACTGGGTGAGCTCATTGGAGCATCCCTTGTCAGAGGCAATGAGGACAAACAACAAGACCTCACAAGTATCATGTCCTGCTTGTGAGTCTCCAGAGGCGGCTCGCCTGGCCACCTCATGTGCTGCTGAACACAGCCCCCCAGACCAATGGACCTTCCACTTGATCCAGAGAGGCGAATGCTGAGAAGCGGGCAGCTTCCTAAGGACTGGTTGTGCTTCAGTTGCCTGGGGAGTCCTTTCCATCAGGGCCTTCCCTTCCATGAAGCAAGGTGAATGCCCTCACCTCAGGCAGCAGATCCTGTAGGGCCGAAGATCCCGCTGCTAACATACCTGCAGGTCTCATGCGGTGCTTCAGAAAGCTACAGTGGTCCCTGCTCTGCGCCACACACCTGATGCCTCACTCTGAGGGCCCCTTAGAGCAAGGCGTCTGGTGTAGACTCCGGGAAGCCCCTCCATCTGCTCAGGAGAGCAGCCGGCACCACTTTCCAGAGCCCCTGGCCCACACGCCTTGTGAGGGCGCTGTCTTGAAAGCGAGGCACTGGCCCTGAGGTGGCCCAGGCAGTCTGCAAGGCCGCCTCCCCAGTCATGCCATCGCTGCCGTCGTCATGGGGGGATGGGCAGCAGCCAGAAGGTGGGAGATGCAGAGTGGCTGGCTACCAGTGCTGTTGCGGTCATGGGAGGGGGGCAGGTGGGCACTCAGCCTGCCCTCCCACCACTGTGCTGGGAGTGGAGGGGGAGAGGAGGGGCAGCGGGCACCCTACCACCTCAGGCAAGGCGAGTCCTTGCACCAACTCTGCTCTCCATTCGGCCTCCTGGTGAGAGTTCCTCTGAGGCAAAGCCATCAGCACCTGCTCCCTCCCCACATGGCAAAGTGGCAAAGAAAAAAGCCTGGCAGGATATGGCCGTGGCTTGGGCACCGCAAAGGAAGTGGTTCAAGATCCTGTTCAGAGCCTAGGGACGCCTTCCCCAAACTGGTGCCCACAAGATGGGCTGCATTACAACTCCCATCACCTGCAGCCACTGGCCGTGATGGGAGGGTCCAGCCTAGTGAATCTCTTGGCCGCTGTGCTGTGTTTCTAACATGATCAATCATCTTCGGAGTAAATACACATTTCCTGCCTCCATCACTGCTGTGAGAAGAACATACTGCCTCAATGAGTCCTAGCTCTGCCTGCAGCAACTCGAGCTCGTTCTTCTGAGAACAGAGAACTGCTGTGTGGCTTAAGGCTGCAAAGAATCTGATAAGCTGTTCTTTGGCATGGGGCAGAATGGGCAGCCTGTGCCCATTCTCGAGAGCCTAGAACAATTGCTAAAAAGACAACCAGCTCGGGTTGCTCAGGTCTGAGGTAATGCAGCACCAAAATCTGAAGTGAAAAACAACAAGACATGAGCGTTTATATCCATGCAGGGATGTTGTGGGAAGTGGAACATCCTGATTGCACACATGAAGATGTTCAAGTCCTAAGCATCTCTTAATCTTTCTCTTTTAAGGACCAATAGCATATTAACTAGCAGTTAAATTTTATAACTTTTATAACTTTTCCATAGTGTACTATAATTCTTTTATGCTGCAGACTATGTTACATAAAACCTTCAAGCTACATATTTTATGTGACTAAAGCCTTGTCTTAAAAGGTATTTTGCTAATTTCAAGAGAAAATATTTCATCGGTTTTTCCATTGTCCCTGCACATGTCTATTGAAAAGAAAATTCTTGGGGCAAAAACTGGGAAGGACAGTTTCTTCTGTTTGTTTGTTTTTTTCAGGCCTTCATATTCTTACCTGCAGTCAGATTTGAATAAGTGGTTTAGAGGATGGCAAACAGAAATTAGTTTTTGTATCACCAACAAGCCTGATGCCGCCCAAAGGGAAGGAGGGACTATAAGGAGCCCAGCCACAGTAGGTGAGGAGAATTCCTTGCATCAACAGGTCAAAGTGGATCAGCTACTGATAATTATCTACCCCATTAAACAGGGGTAGGAAACCTCAGACTTGGGGGCAAATCCTGCTGTCCCCCAGTCCCTGCAGGCCATTCCCCCAGGTCCACACTCTTTTCCCTGATCGCCAATGGCTGGGAGGCTTCCCAGCTTTTGTGCAGGTTTCCCTTATTCTAGTCTAAGCAGCTGAAATGCCTCTCGTTGGGCTTCATTGCTCACAACAAGAACTTCAAGCTGACATTTTGGAGATCTGGGTGTCACTATTCCATTTGCCCTCATCCTCATCCAGTCCCCAAGAGCCTCTCCAAAACAGAGCTTAGGCCTCAGGCTGAAAAATGTTCTCCACCCCTGCCATGCTGATGCACAGTCCAGGTCCCCTTGCTGCCCTGAGCCATGAAGACAGCTGATCTTGCTCTCTGGGAAGAAGGAGGAGGAGGAGGAGGAGGAGGAGGAGGAGGAGGAGGAGGAGGAGGCAGCAGCGGCAAGATTTGGGAATGGGAGAAAGTGCCTTTCCCATGGCAACAAGGCCCTGGCCACTGCACAAATAGCCACCGACAGGATCCTTCAGACTTGCTTCGTTCTGGCCAGAAGCACAGATGCAGTCCAATACTTCCCAGCTGTTCAGTGGCATTTTCCCATGTGGGGCATACTCAGGGAAGAAGACTCGGTTCCCTCCAATCAAGACCCTCCCAGCCATAGGTTTGCTTACCGCCCAACAGAAAATAACAGCCTGTGAACAGGAGAACCCAGGAGCTGCGAGCCAAGGAACCGATGATCCCGCAGATCCAGCCAAAAACCATCAAGGTGAGACTGAGGGGCAGTAGGACCACAAAGGCTCGGTGCATGCCTGGCAGAGGCAGAAAAGGAGAGCATGAAATGGAAAGAGGCAGGATCTTGGGCATGTTTTGGAGGGTTGACCTTTGAAGCGCATTTAACCCATGAGTTTTAAAAACTTGACATTTCCTGTGTGGGACAAACCAGGCTTTCACCTGCCCTCTCCCAACCCCAGATAGAGAATAAGTGTCCATCCTCAAGCATATTTGAGTTTACAGACAGTACAGCCAACCCCTACCCCAATCTCTCCTTATTTAGACCCAACATATAGGACATACTTCTGAACTCACCCACTTTCCTGGGTGCCAACCCCCCCACCCCAGGTCCTCTACTCACAGATAAGATGCTGCAGGGATGTTGGAACTTGCCAACTTTGTGGGCCAAATGGGTCAATCAAGGGCACACAGGCATTCTGCCCTAGGGAAAGAAGAGAAAGAGACAAAACCAGAAGGGAAGATGCAAGGCACTCCACAGTGCTGGAATACTTACTTCCAGGGTCATTGCTAGGACTGTTCTCCAGAGCCCCAAACCTCTTCCCAGAGCCTCACTGAGAATGGAAAGGTTTTTTTCCTTCAAGCTAATTGTCATACAGGGGTAATTTTCAGTTGGGATCCCTCCCATTGTTGCTACACCATACAGATGTCTCCTGCAAATTAGTTTGGCTTGCAAAAAAAAGTCTTCCGTTAGTTCTAATGGAAATTTTTCTTTCTTAAGTTCATGTGGATGTGGAGTTTGTGAAAGAGTTCACTACAAAACTTACCAGCCACTCTCTGTTCACAATCAATGACAAATTCTGCTAGAAGAGGAGCTGATTTAGGATGATTTGGGGACAGGGTTTAAAATAATGCACTCTATCTAGTGATTTGAATGAGTAGCTCATTGATTGGCTTTGTTTTTTTTCTGAAATGTGAATGAACCCTACTAATTATTATACTTTGCACTTATAAACATGCATATGTACATTTTATGCAGATGGGTGTCCTATGGCCTGGATCCTGAATTGTTTACATGCCCAGCAATGCCCCCTCTTTCATTCTCCTCTCCTGCAGCAGTGCTAACCAAAATGGGATATTCTGTAGCTTGGATAGGAACACCTGCCTAGGATCAGAGAGGTGAAGTTAACTGGACTGAAAGAGACAGAATGTGCAGCTATACTATGAGCACTAAGTTCTTTTGTTAGGGTGGTACCTAAATCAGCTTCCCCCAACTTAGTGCCTTCCAAATGCTTTGGACTCCAACACCCATCAACCCTAACCAACATGAACACCAGCTAGGAAGGCTGTAATTTTCATGCAAAGCATCTGGAGGAGTTGCCTTGCTAATTAGATGGCTGGGGGTGCATTCTAGGACTGTATGGGTGGACAAATGGATGCCTGATTCCCCTGTTTCTCAAAGTGGCTTGCTGGCATGCCTCACTCTCCTTTCTGCTCACAATATCAATATTTCACACATCCAGGGGATCTGTTACTGACATGGAGAAGGAATTTCTGTAGGCAAAAAGTAGGCCAGGTGTGCACTACTTGTGGGGAAGGGGAAATCTGGCCACTTGGCTGCCAATAGCTAACATATGGCATCTCTGAGAGCGTTGGATTGGCCCTTTCTTCCTAGCTATGGAAAATGGCCTCTGGTGCCCCAAGGGTCTCAGGATCAACAGTGTGAGAAAATGTGGCATCTCCGGCACTGTGTGTGTGAATTCTAACTTCAACTGTACACAAGAAGCCACACAGCTCAGAGGACAGAGCTCTGCCTCTGCACACCTCAGTCCCCATGATCCAGCACAGGCCACTTCCACATAAGCCCAGCCCTACAGCCAGGGACGGCAAAATACATGCTGGTTATCAAAAGTGGATTAGCAAGCATGGTCAATACCTCCTTTGAAATCAGACTCCTCAGACATCTTCATCTGATCCCCGCTTGGTTGACTCTTCTGACCAGATCTTTGCCGAAGAAACAGCGGGCACCTCACTTCACACCTCTTTTATTCCCCCTTGCATCACCAAGTCATGCCATTTGCTCTCCGATGTCCAACTTTCTCAGGCAGAATCTGATTTTCTCATGGACACTTCCAACTCTTCCTCTATTCTGATTGTCTCACTATCAGCATAGCCTAGTCTTTCTAGACATTGCATACTGGAAAGCTATGCTACAGATGTCTTGAAGCCACTGGGGTTCAAGCATTCCTGGTATAAATGGAATCCACTTACATTTTCTAAAGTGTGGCAAGCAGTATATACATCTGTCAAATAAATAGCAAAAATAATCCTTTACCAGAGACAATGGGTGGAAATGGTGTCATTTTTCAAGAATCATTTTAAGGACTCCTAGAGCTGGAGGCACAGAATGAGAGTTGGGGATTAGCTTTGGAAGAGGGTATGAAGAGTGGATGGGTTGAATTATGTAGCTGGTGAAGTACAGTCAAAAGGTCCTGGGGACACATGACACACACAGAAGGCAACACGAGGGAGGGGGTGGAGATGGGCACTGTCATCCTGACCGACACACAGAATTCCTGTAGGTCTTAGGTCGGGACGGGGGTGAGGGGGCTGCGGTGGATCTTCCCTGCCGCTAAACCAAGCAGAAGCAGAGGCCGGTGCGGGAGCCGCTGCCCGTGGTGGGAAGCGCTCCCGCTGCCCCCGCGCCCGCCAGGGGATGCGTGGGACGGGATGCCACTGGGAGACACCGAGAAAGAAGCGAGAGGGAGCCAGCGGCTCTGCACCTCGCGACGCCCTACCTTCGCAGAGACGCCAGAGCCCGGAGTGCGAACTCAGCTGCTCTGCCTCCCAAGCGCTGCGGTTGGGCCTCCCAGCCAAGTCCACACGCACCAAGTACCAGTAGTCGGTGCCGATGGCCGCGGTCAAGAGGCCGAAGCTGACGATCCCGCAGAGCGCCGCGCCGAGGCAGAGCGCGCCGGGAGGGCCCGCTCCCCCTCGCTTTGGCCCCATGATCCCGCCTCCGCACTCACGGCCACCTATGCCGCCGGGAAGCAGCCAAGCTGAGGCGCTCCCTTTCGCAGCGCAGCGCAGCGCAGCCCCCGCCCACTCGGCGGGAATGCTGGGGAAGGAGGGTGTGCGGTAAGGGGGCAACTACGGAGCGCCCCCATCCCCGGGTCGCCTTCTAGAAGGATGTGCTGCCAGCCTGGAGGATGGTGAGCCCCGGGGCGGGCAGTGTGGAAAGACCCGTGCCGCTCCAAGTAGGGATCGAGCGCAAAAAGCCAGCCGGAAAGACCACCCCAGCTGCACCCAGAGAAATAAAAGCAAAAACAAATTGGCAGGTCTCGAGACCTCCGGATGTCTTTCTCGGGCGAGAGGTTTAAACTTGCACATTATTTTCCTTAGAGAACCTTTGCTCCCCTAATAAAGGAATTGCATCAAAGTACTGGAATTTTGCAGGTACCCAACACGTAAGAAAAGCCATTCTGGAGCAGACCAAAAGTCTATCTAGCCTGGCACTCCCTACACACAATGGCACAGCAGCTGCCCACAGGAGCCCTCGAGCAGGATGAGTCCAGGACCTCCACCTGCCCGAGCGCCTCGGCAACTGGTGTGTGCAGGCACGCCGCCTCTGGTCAAGGGGGTAGCGCACAGCCAGCAAGGCGAGTAGCCACTGAGAGCCTCCTCCCTCGTGCATTTGTCCAATCTGCTTTCAAAGCCACCCTTTAAATCTCTCCATCTCCACTTTCTTCACACAATCATTATTTTACACACCTCTATTATGTCTCCCCTTACTCACCCTTTTTCTAAGCTAAGCATTCCCAGTTGTAGCCAGTTCTCAGGGGAGTTGCTCCAGCTCCCTGATCACTTTTGTTGCCTTTATCTATACTTTTCCCCACTCAGTAATGTCCTTTTTCAGGTGAGGTGATCAGCAATGAATATTCTAAGTGTGGCTGTACCAAAGATTTGTATAAGGGGAGCAAGATCTTGGTGTGACCACCTCTGCTTTATCCCCAAGGAAATAAAATCCCTTGTAATCTGTTCTTATTCAAATTTACCCACATGAAAGTGCTGCTGAACTCAGTGGTTTTTTTCCTCTCTATGTATAGCTACCCAGATTGCCAAGTTGCTTTCCTCCCTCTTACCTGCCCACCTCTGCACAGGTAGAAACCTAAGAAAAATTCTCAGTCATTGACCCATGAGTGGTGGGGTGTGGGGGCAAAATTCCGTGAGCAGACCATCTCAACCTCTGCCTTTCTTTGAACACATGGGCTCCCACAGCAATTTGGTCCTTGGCCAGCCCCATATGCCACTACCCCTGCTTAAATCTTTCTGCCTGAAATTTATTTCTGGTCCAAAATCATCCTCTCTCCTGCCTATGCTCTGTTTTTACAACAGAGGTGCCTATAGGAGACAGAGTCTTTTTAGGAGACGCATACAGTATATAGTATTTGTAAATCAGCAAATGCAAATTTGCACTTTTGATTTTTGGTCCGGTGAGCCTGGGCCATGGATCTTTGCGGTACTTAGCACTGCCCATGATCACTATCCTTCCTGTTGACTAAGCACAATGCCTTGGTTTTTTCTTGACTCCTCTCCATTAACCTTCCAAATTCAGTCTCTTACCAAAGCTTGTTGGTTCTCCTTACAGCACTCAGCTTGCTCTCACCATGCAACTCTATTATTATTATTATTATTATTATTATTATTATTATTATTATTATTA